>NC_135564.1:3897860-4017860 GCF_964340395.1 Glandiceps talaboti | reverse complement strand
TCATAAAAACCAAAGGAACGTCAAGTTAGTTGTATGTCAATGAACTCTCTTTATTCACTTTCATGCCTAAATTTATACAGAACCGAGTTATTTTCATATACGTTTGTGACACTAGCACAAATTTGATAAAAAAAATTCGGCAATCTTCTCACGAACTTCGATCTTTATCAACGTAAAATCGTCAAGGCGTCATAAAATACCCATTAGACAGACGCATACACTATGTCACCGACTTTCACTGTGCCTTCCACATCCAATGCTACATGAATACCCATCAATGGTGCTTCTTTGTACAGCGGTCGATCTTCAGGCTTACACATTCTGTACCTAAATAAATAAAATAGAAAAATATTCATTGAACTGATTTCAAGAATTGTTATATACTTCTAAAGTTATTATTGAGAAATATACAACATTTGTTAACGTCTTTATTTATACTCTGGTCGCATGGTAACGATATACACTGATAACAAAAATAATTAAACTCACTTTTTTAGAGTTGTAAGGGGTTCATTCTTGTCAGAAATAATACCAGTTTCAGGATCCACGAGTGTCATCTTACATCTGCAGTATAAACCAAAGTGAATCAAAGTACACATAGGTTCACTATAATTCTACATAGGTACCATTCACACTACAATGACACACATAATGATATTTCAGTCTTGTCACATTGTCACCTTTTGAACTCCTTGTTACTTTTTATGGTTTATAGGTCGATTTTTCACCTTGATTATTGATTAAGTAAAGAATGCTAACTAATAATACAAATGGCATTTTCCGTTGCCATATCACATTTTTTTCATTTTATATATATATATATATATATATATATATATATATATATATATATATATATATATATATATATATATATATATATATATATATATATATATATATAATGCGTTTCTGTGTAAACATTTGGATCAACTTCACTCTCTGGACTCGTACAATCTTTGAACGCGCACCTCCCATTACATCTTCACCAAATTTCAAAACAAATTATGGTTGTTGTTTTTTACTTTTTAAAAAGTTAAAATGTATACATCCAAAGTTTAAAACGAAACCATACCTTTCATCACATTTTACGTATCGCAGGACGACATCTCCGATTTTGATAAATTTCCAATTATCCTGTGTGGATATAGTGAAATATATATTGGTAACAAATCAAATGAAAGTGAGACATGAAACTGCAAACTTAATGATTAACGTCATGTGATGTGATGTGAGATACACTATTGGAACAACGACTGTCAATGACTTCTTAGTATTTGCTTAACACATAGTGTTTTCTCTTTGTCTACTACGTCATAGGTATAAATGGTGACTACCAGTTATTAATTCTTTCTAACATCCTATTTCTTGTCATGCTTACACAATGTTAGTGACGGTGATAGTAATATGAAGACAGTAGCTCATCTAATAAACACACTCTGTTTTCTCGGTCTATCTACGCTATAGAGAAAATAGTAAAGTGTCGACAAGACGGTGAACGACTACATTTTTAAACTATGATTTTTTTAGAACCCAGGAACAAACTGCACGCTTTCATTTGACAAATTGTTTTGTGATTCCAGCTACTTTGATTTTGAAACAGTTGGTCTCCGTGGCCAATACTTTCTCAAATTTAATAGTAATGCCCTGGCTTACTAGTAGTATTGGGACATCCTCTCCATTTCTCTACAGGAGGAGTTATACAGAATAAAATATAGAAGAAAAACGCGTGCTCGTTTGATATGAAAGACATAGACTTTTCTTATCTATTCAGTTGAAACATACGGATAGGATTATTTAATCATTACCTCAGCGAATGCCTCACATCCAGAAACCACAAAGTTTGGTCTGAAGTTTTTGTACGATACGGGTACATCCAGCTTTGAATTCAAATCTTCCAAAGAAGAGTTGTTTAAGATATTGAATGCAGCGTCATCTTGATATGCCATCTGATAATATTAGTATAGTTAGATACATAAATTAATGGATGGATGGATGGATGGATGGATGGATGGATGGATGGATGGAGGGAGGGAGGGAGGGAGGGATGGATGAAGGGATGGATGAAGGGATGGATGGATGGATGGATGGATGGATGGATGGATGGATGGATGGATGGATGGATGGATGGATGGATGGATGGATGAAGGGGTGGATGAAGGGGTGGATGGATGGATGGATGGATGGATGGATGGATGGATAGATGGATGGATGAAGGGATGGATGGATGTATGGAGGAAGGGTGTGTGTTTGTGCGGATGGGTGGGTGGGTGGATACATGAATGAATGAATGAACGAACAAGCGAACTAGCTAACTACGGATTAATGAATGGATGGATGGATGGATGGATGGACGGATGAATTGACTGACTGATGGATGGATGGATGGATGGATGGATGGATGGATGGATGGATGAACGAATGAATGAATAAATGGTTGAATGAATTAATGAATCATACATCACGTGTCACAGTGTTACATATCATATATACACGTACGTGTGTTCCTTTGTCCGTTCGTAACAAGATAAATTTGATAGAAATCACTTCTTATTACTTACCAAGTCACCCTTTTTGGCGATTTCTACGGATCTCTTTATACCAGTGGCATCCCTGAGGGTCAAGTCAGAATCTGCATAGATAAGTTTACATCCGGGTCTGTTGAAATATGTACTTAACCAATCTTCAGCCTCTTTTCCGCAGTATTTACCAGTCGTGCTCACGCCATACATCCTGCTCTCGCCATGCAAGAAATAGTTTCCATTAGTACGTTGTTAATGTTAGGCGTTGAAACATTTTTTTTTCAAAATAGAGGGCGCTATTCATATTGCTCGGTATAATTCGATACACGTTATGATGATAGAACATCAAAAACTTATTCTCACCTGGTGATATGTCATTTGTTCTAAGCTAATGCTAATAATTCACTGGCCTATGCGACTTGAGTTTTCAACGGCCACTAGTATAGTCGCTGGGTCATAACTTGTTAGCTTTCTAGCTCTTCGTTCTTTTTTTTGCCTGCTATTTTCTTTTGGTAATTGTAATATGTCTAGGTGGCTTTGGCCTAGTTTAGTCGGAAACACGGTTTATTGTAACACTTAAATTTCACATGTAACAACTATCATTAGTGTTTACGGTAAAGACCCTCACCACCACCGTCATTATTTCTATCTCACCTTGTATCAATTACTTTTTGTTCTAGTGTTGGTACTTCGTTCGTATCGATGGCAACTTGCAATGTAGACATTCCCGGTGCATCTAGTAATAAATAATTGTTGTCATTCGATAAACTTGTTGAGATTAGAACCATCTTCGATTCATGTCGTATTGAAATTAATCTATTTTCGTCATTGAGAATCATCCAATGTCTAGTGAGAGAGAAAAAACGGTGTTATCATTTGATTTTCTAAGTACTTCATTCAGTTGTCGGTTTCTATGTGTCATTATTGTTACATGTACCTTCAACTTGGTGTTTTGTTGTCCAACTTCAGCTTCTGGAACCGTTTACAAACCCACTTAGCATTGCAAGCAGCCATAGTATAATTTCGAGTGAAGAAAGCATCAAAGGTTTGATAATATAAGGTTTAATTTTTTTTTTTAAATTTTCATGATAAAATCTCACCAGTCATGAAGTACGAAAGTGAACTATGGAGATTACATGCAGGGGGTCGTTCACAACACATTTCTAATTTTCAATGTTCATATTTCTATAAGATTGAACCAAAGACATGAAATGCTAGACTGAAGATATGACGAGAAGACTTGTACCGTGCTGGCGACGTCATTCACGCTATTCTGAACTAAAAACAAGATGACAGTTTGATTCAGTAAATAGAATGAACAGGACTTTAAACTTTTGGTTAATGATATACATTATTTTCAACCTTTACTCTACTGGTGACAACACACAATATATATGTCGCCCTACGTCAGTTTATTGTAATGTACAGGTGGGTGTTTTATATTTGTTGTTTTTAGTTCAATCATACACTATTACTAGTAAATCTAGACGAGTCAGGAGAGTATATGCCTCACCAACTAAAATTATGTATCACCATACCTACCTATCCTTCAAAGCTTCGTACTGCAGACCTTGAGTTATGCAGTGACATTGCGTTAGCGACATACCACCGCACGATTTAACTGGATATAACATTATTTTGTCCAAAGTTCCAACAGCTTTGAACTGCATCTCTGGATTTCTCTGTCTTCTACGTCTATAGAGGAGGATACCAGTGGCAGTTGCAAATACAGCTAAACCTCCTATTAGGAGAGGTCGATGAACTCCTACATCTAACATGTCGTCTCTCTCACGGAGTATGTCATGTGGGCATGTACAGTGAGTCGATGTGACTAATATATGTACGGAAGAGTCACGTATGACCTTACTGAACGGAGGTTACCAACTAGCAACTCTCTTACAGTCCTCTGCCTCTGGGGTTTAGGCCGACATGTTGAATTAATTTGGCTTATTTGCATGAAGCTTTCTCTGTGCCTATGTGTGGTATGTGTGAATAATTTATACATGTAATTTACAAAGGACTTTCACCAATATGAACTTTGACCTCATGCAAATAACCCATCTTTTACATGCCGTTTGGAACCGAGGATGAGAGTATTGCTAGGAGTGTATTGTTAGTCACATCCCCTCTATCACAACAGAGGGGCTGTGTACATGTGTGTTAGTCAAGCAGCTGAAACTTGGATCGTTACAGCAGAAAATACCCTCTACATATTAGCTTTTCATTACTTCCATTACTACTAACATGAACAGCATGGAGCACATAGGCATTCACATAGATGTAGCTATGAATGTAGATAATGTTCTGTCGTATAAACTCCATGCTATAATGTATTCTAATGGTTACATAAGACTTCTGAATAAAGCAAAATTTATTTCGAACACGTAATCATTGACAGAGGATTTAGTTTACGAAAGGTACAAATACAAAGAAAGGGACGCCTGTTCTAGAACGATGCATATACAATATCACCGACTTTCACTGTGCCTTCTACATCCAATGCTAAATGAACACCCAGCAATGGTGCTTCCTTGTACAGCAGTCGATCTTCCGGCTTACACATTCTGTACCTTGTATAAATGAAACAAGAAAAGCATTTACATACTCTATTTACAAGAATAGTTTTGTTTGATGCAAATATTCAATCTTACTCTATATCCTTTCAGTTTTTATAACTTGGGAACTATCCTGAATACATGTACCTAAGGGGCCTTGTCACTACGAGTCGATAGACAAACCCTTTAATAATGCACGAGTATTTTCCGGTTGAATGAAGAAAAATATTAGGGAATAATATGCCACCTCAAGCATAATTTATTAAATAATGGCATTTGGAACTTTGTGATCCATATTTCAAGCACCTCAGAATCTGTGACGTAGATACGGGTGTCGTGACGTATAACGACCAGAGTATATAATCCATATTTTCTGTTCAAAGACAATAAATTGGCTTGTGTATGTATATGGTATAATGCTGTACATCGTGACTTATAGGGAATATTGCAAGTTCAATCTGATTAAAATCCGATGTAGATGTCGGATAATCGTTCATTGTTATTTTACCACGTTCATCAAGACGAAAACGTAAATATGTATCACAAAGGTCGATTCAAACAAAAGTACCGAGGTAAAATAACAATGAACGATTAGCCGACATCTACATCGGATTTTAATGAGATTGATTACAAGTTGTAAGTGTGAATTTAATGTTCTGATGAAACTCACTTTCTAAGTGTTGTAAGGGGTTCATTCTTATCAGAAATTTTACCAGTTTCAGGATCCACGACTGTCAGCTTACATCTAGAACATAAACCAATGATTGCAAATATTAAACAGCCGTCTCAAATGAATCAAAATAAATTTTGGAAGCAAATTCCAAATTTTCGCTGACGTCTCCTCAGTATCGTAAAGGGTATATTATAGCGGGTGTACTACTAAATGTAGTATTAAAAGTGTGAAGGTTTTTAATGGGCTTCTCCTGTATATCTATATTATGATCTTGACTTGTGTCATTTGCATATTAACATATATATGGGAATGGTAAATAACTATTCAAAATATTGAATTCACGTAGAGGGCATTATACCCCCATATATATAGATACTATGATGAAATCAAATGTGTAGTTTTTGTACTCCATACAAAATTTCTTAATTTAACGACATTTTCAGAAATATTTGTAGTATGGGGTACACAACATATCCATTAAAAGTAAAATCGTTTTTTATAGGATGAGAACTAAAATGGCTCAACCTCCCTCCCCCACCCCCAAGCTAAAATGATTTATTAAATTGAACTATTGATCTCGACCCTCAGGCAAATCAATCTAAAGCTTACAAACCATACCTTTGATCACATTTCACATAACGTAAAACAACGTCTCCGATCTTGATAAGTTTCCAGCTATCCTGTCAACATATTTTGAGAAATTGGTAACCAATATATTACGTCATAGGGGATGCAACATTGTGCTTAAAACGTTTTACAATTATTGCCATTTGCACGGACCTAAAATAGCACAATCTCATTTTTCTACTTCAACTCCAGGGAGCATTCAACCCATTACTACAGCCTATGTAAGCAAATGGGATTAGGCATTCTATGTCCTAACAAGTCCCCATTTATACAGCTAGGTTGATTGAGATACAATCGTGGTGAAAATCTTGTCCAAGGACTTCAACTTGAGTTTAATAAACTTTTTCATTTAGATGTGAAAATCCTCACAAAATACTTCGATAACAGTATTCTAGTAGCAATGTTAAATGTCAATGCATGCCTTCTATGACATCACAATTTGTATTCTGGTATTGTTAGAACAGTGGATTACACAGTAGGGAGTTCCTGTACATTTTTGATACTATAATCAATTGTGTCATCGGATCATTTAATTTATGTGTTATATCTTAATACCAGGTTTGAGTTCACCCATTTGCTCGTGATAAGTATATATCAGAAAGTAGAATACTATGGGTACCTTTGAATATGTAACAAAGTACATCCTAAAACATATAAACTCAGCTTGTGCCCCTTTAACAATTCAGAAACCGTAGCAATGAGACTCGAACCTTCAACCACCTGTAGATTCCAAGCTGGGCATTGCAACTATTCGCCCGTCATGACGAAATAAAGATCGCTTACATGTACATCAAGTCAACAGAATAACAGATTACAATAGATGAAAGCGAAGGAGAGATGTAACAGAATGTTACAAGATCAAGAAGAAAAACAGAATTCATTTATGAAATGATGAAAACTAACACAAATTAAATTCATATAGTCAACGTAAATGTCATCATTACCTCAGCAAATGCCTCACATCCTGAAACCACAAAGTTTGGTCGGAAGTTTATGTACGATACTGGTACATCTAACTTTGAATTCAAATCTTCCAAAGATGCAGTACTTAATATATTGAATGCAGAATCATCTTGATAGGCCATCTGATAACATTATAAAATAATATACATATATTATTATGGATAAATCAAATGCATACATACATACATACATACATACATACATACATACATACATACATACATACATACATACATACATACATACATACATACATACATACATACATACACACACACATACATACATACATACATACATACATACATACATACATACATACATATTACATACATACATACATACATACATACATACATACATACATACATACATACATACATACATACATACATACACACATACATACATACATACATACATACATACATACATATTACATACATACATACATACATACATACATACATACATACATACACACATACATACATACATACATACATACATACATACATATTACATACATACATACATACATACATACATACATACATACATACATACATACATACATACATACAACAAAAGCACAATGATGTGTGTGTGTCTAGACATTAGTGTTGTTAATGTGCAGAGCAAAGATATATTCATGGTTTCTAGCAAAGTTTCAATGAAAACAAAAAGTTATTGAACGGAAGGTTGAGTCTGTAAGCAATGTCGTGATAGAATAGTAGCCAGTGTTAGACATATTTTTCACCAGATTACGTGAAACCTATATTTATCTTAGAGATAAAAAAAAAAGCATTTTGAATATGGCACAATGAACCACGTGACTTGACATGAAATGAAGGGAAACCATACATTACGTCAACATATAGCAGTATATCAATATTGTTTGTCAATACTTACTAGGTCGCCCTTTTTGGCAATTTTTACGGCTCTGGTTTTCGTATGAGCGTCTCTAAGGGTCAAGTCAGAGTCTGCATAGATAAGTTTACATCCGGGTCTGTTGAGAAACGTGCTTACCCAATCAGCGGCCTCTTTTCCACAGTATTTACCAGTTGTATTATCGGTGTACATTCTGTTGTCGTCATACACGACGTGTATTTGTAGGTTTGTGTTTATTTGCCAGGTAACCATGCAGGTACCATGTAGAAGAAACATACATTATCAATCGATAACCTTTGACCAGGTAGAACATTTTTCAAAAGTATATGAATGAAAGTCTAAGTGTACTCTGATTAGAGCCTCAACCATCAGACTTATAAATGACAATTATTGCCATTTCATCTCACAGTCAATTTTTTTCCCGACATCTTCTTGGAAAAGTGAAGAGACAATCACATAATATATGAACGTTAAAAAAATGGCTTCAAAATCTAAACAGTGCCGTACCTATATAGACCTACCCAGGTATAGTTTTTTAAGAACACGTTTCATGATCGTGATAGTCATCATTTTCTGCGTAAACGATTCATTTTCTGAGTAAAACGGTTCATTTTCTGAGAAAACGGTTCATTTTCTGAGTAAACGGTTCATTTTCTGAGAAAACGATTCATTTTCTGAGTAAACGGTTCATTTTCTGAGTAAACGATTCATTTTCTAGTCTTTGTTCATATATATGTCTGATTACATTATCATTGACATCGAGACTATAATAATGATAATAATAATAATTTATTTCGCTAAAGGGCTACAGCCAGTCATACAAAAAATGTGATTTTTATATGACAGGATTGCCTACAAGATATCGAGATTTATTGAACGCATTTGACATACACAATAAATGTCACTGTATATGATTTCGTTTATAATTATATATACATATATATATATATATATATATATATATATATATATATATATATATATATATATATATATATATATATATATACAATGTATATATATATATACATATATATATATATATATATATATATATATATATATATATATATATATATATATATATATATATATTGCTTTCTCTTATGCTTTGCTTTTTCTCCCATTCTTTGCGCTCATTAAAACATCATCATCATCATCATCATCATCATCATCATCATTACCATCGTCGTCGTCGTCGTCGTCGTTTTTTTCTTCAAGTCGATACCTATTGCTACGAAACCGTTGATGGCGTGATGAACGTTTACCGCATCGACGACGACATCATCAACAACAACAACAACAACAACAACAACAACAACAACAACAACAACAACATCATCACCACCACCACCGTCATTATTTCTATCTCACCTTGTATCAATTACTTTTTGTTCTAGTGTTGGTACTTCGTTCGTATCGATGGCAACTTGCAATGTAGACATTCCCGGTGCATCTAGTAATAAATACTTGTTGTCATTCGATAAACTTGTTGAGATTAAAACCATCTTCGACTCATGTCGGATTGAAATAAATCTATTTTCCTCGTCAATAATCATCCAATGTCTAATGATAGTTAAAAACATTCACACATATCATTCGATTAATCAGTGCTTTAAGGATAAGTATATATTTTGTGGCCAAATTTAATGTTTGAAAAAAAGTTTATATGTGATGTGATAGTTTGAAAAAAAAAGTATTTGTCATAACCTGTATTTGTTTCATGTCTGTCTGTCTGTCTGTCTGTCTGTCTGTCTGTATGTATGTATGTATGTATGTATGTATGTATGTATGTATGTATGTATGTATGTATGTATGTATGCATGCATGTATGTATGTATGTATGTATGCATGCATGCATGCATGCGTGCAAGCACACACGCACGCGCGTACACGTACGTACGTACGTACGTATGTATGTATGTATGTATGTATGTATGTATGTATGTATGTATGATATTCCATTTATCCATGCATATTTGTTTGTTTGTTTGTTTGTTTGTTTGTTTGTTTGTTTGTTTGTTTGTTTGTTTGTTTGTTTGTTTGTTTGTTTGTTTGCTTGCTTGCTTGCTTGCTTGTTCCTGGGCTCCTTGTGGTCTGAATTCGAAAGGTTCAGTCGTAACAACAACTGAATCTTTAAGGCTAGGTCGAAGGCCATACTCCACTAAGTATTTTGACACGTCTTGCAACATTGCGATTTATTACATTTGGTCAATAATATTTGTTGACACAATTTTGACGTGTGTGACTTTTAGTGACAACTCATTTTTCACCAGAACAATCGTTGACTGGAATGCACTACCCTCTTCTGTCATCGAATCGCCTTCGACATATTCATTCAAGATAAGACTTAGAGATCACTTAAATCAGTAATATTCATGTCTTAACCCATGACCCCCATTGGCGTGATACTCCTAAGGAGGCGGTGTCACTTAATCATCCCGATCCAGACCCAGACTGGCAATATTAACAGTTATGATCCCTAGCACATATATAGAGTTTGATTTCGTGATCCCCGGGTCATTGACCGGTCATTTATATGTAACGTTTGATTTCGCATTTACATGCAGAGATAAAGGAACACATACTTCAGTAAATTACATGTAATATATAAAACTTCAATTTCACCTACCTGTCCTTCACAGCTTGAGCTTCGTGCTGTAGACCTTGAATTATGCAACGACCTTGTGTTAGCGACATACCACCGCACGATTTAACTGGATATAACATTATTTTCTCCAAAGTTCCAACAGCTTTGAACTGCATCTCTGGATTTCTCTGTCTTCTACGTCTATAGAGGAGGATACCAGTGGCAGTTGCAAATACAGCTAAACCTCCTATTAGGAGAGGCCGATGAACTCCTACATCTAACATGTCGTCTCTCTCACGGCATTCACGGACTGTGTCGATTAGTAAATGGTTAACTTTTAATCCTAGTCAAATTGATATCTTGATATGTGATGTAGGGAGGTGTCCCAAGATGTTATATGTAATCGTACCTATACTGAACTGACCTGTGATAACTATGGGCTCTCTATAAACTGTCCATTGGTTTCTCCATAGAACTTCATAAGGACAGTTGTTACACCGTTCTGTTCGGAAATACCAGTTATTATGCGCAATCAATTTGTTACATAAGATTACACAGCAGGGCAGGAATTAAAAGAAGAACTAGGCTGAACCACAGGCATTTGTTTCCCGAGTTATGTCTCAGAATATTTATATCAGAATACAATGAAATGTCGATAATATCGTTAATATTGACGTCAGCCAACTATAAATGAAAGGGGTAAAATTACACTTGTTTCTGTGATCACGCAGGTTCACTCACTGCGAAAGAAGACGCCCGGACCACGCCACACAGTGTAGCTGTGTTCGCCTACTAAGGGATAGCATAGCTAGCAGGGCTGCAAAGTCATTGTGTCATATCATGCATGGCGTAACCCAACAAGAAAATCCGATGTGCCGTCACAATGTGCGTCACAGCAACCAACCGACGGATCGATCGATCGACCGATCAATAAATAAATAAATAAATTAATAAACCAACAAATCAATCAATTAATCAATCAATCAATCAACCAACCAACCAACCAACCAATCAAGCAATCAATCAATCAATCAATCAATCAATCAAGCAATCAATCAATCAATCAATCAATCAATCTTCATTTATAATCCACTCATACTGTTGGAAAGTAGAATTATACAGAAGAAATACAACATTTAATTCAAAAGGTACATGACACAAAATTTATCGGTACTTAATATATGGATAACATTCCATTAATTCAAAACCAATATATTACAATGTATTACAGTATTCAGGTACTTACAGAGCTACTAGGGGTACAACACGTGGCAGTCTTTCTTGAGTATATAGATATAGATAACTGCACATCATTATCTTCTTTATAAATGGTTATTTTTGAGAAAATAGAGGAAATTGGGGTACCTTTATTACACTATCCTCACTACAAGATGACTTGTTTGGTCATAAATCAATTTTATAATCATACTTAATACAATGATAATTCGTCATTTTTTTCACATGTAAAATAGAGCAAGGAATGAAGACAGCGTATTTAAAAAGTTAACCAAAGTAATGGACAGTGTTACTGTTTTCTAAACGATCCAGTGCGTTTTAAAATGTATTATTAATTTTGTCTGTTTATACCAGTGTTGGTAACTTTCTGACAGTGATTTTTTGGTTGGCATTTTAATGGAGGCATTTTGTTTGAAAAGAAATAATACTATAGTCTATACGGCGTTAGTCTGTAAGGTACGACATGACCGGGCGCCCTCAAACATCGGTCAGCCCCCTATCTCGCGGGTGAGAAGAGGCCGGTGAGGGCAGAACGGCACGACGTATCTTACAGTCTAATATGGCATTGATTGCGACTGTTTCTCAGCATGCAAGTATTAGTACCTATTCAAACTGATTCAAAATGTTTAAAGATACACAATTACATATAAATTAGTGTGTTGCATACTGTGTTCATTTAAACGGTTCATTTACATAATGACTTCATTTGAATAGTCAAATAGTCTAACATATGCAATCACTCCTCACTGCGACCAATCACCTTATGGGAATATTTCAAATCGTAATATCCACTTGATATAGGATTGCAGCACAGGCTGAGAAGACGACAGCTTTCGGACTCACAATCAGTGATGTATACACAAACAGGATAGCTCGATAGCATGGCGTGATTCTGAACTACAGTTTTGAAGTAGTTGACATATTTGGAGATTTCTTAAAAACACTGTAATGAATCAGATTGAGGGGTTGTAAGCCTGGATATTTCTTGAATACTTTCTGCATTGCTGTGTTATCATCTTCAGTTGCTATGCACACTGCTTTGTAGCCATAATCCAGGAGACGTGACATCAATTCCGCTTGTCGTATTTGTGCAAACTTCTTATTTCTATACTCTGGATGAGTATAGCCATAACCAGGTTCGCCATGTTGCATAAGAACTGACCATGCCACAGGTTCACCTTGGTTGGGTGGGTATATGGCAATAGATGGAAATTCTTCAATCATTTTCCTCACAAATTGAGCAGTGGATGGTGTACTGTAAATTGTCTTAGATGTGACAAGATTTGCATGCTCAGGTCTTAGTGGCGCCATTGTAAAACCCTTTGGGAGAGATTGTGCATCCTTCTTCATACTCTCAATCGTAGCTTTGTCCAACTTTCTCACATACAGTCGAAATGTGTAGTTGAGTTCAATCTGATATCCCTGTTTGTTCATGTACTGGGTGACGGTTTTCAGAAACTTATCGTCCAAACATAAGAAGGTAACCATGTCGCTTTGACTGAAACCACCCAGGCTACGCTCAGTAAGCTTCACAGTGTTTAACATGGACACTAGGCTGTCTTCATCTTCGCTGTACAGGTACCACCCACTGTCATCACTTCCTGTCCCTAAACTCACATTTAGACCCAGGCACAATACAGTAGTGCAATTCTTGATATTTCTGTCGTCAACAAATACCTGTGCTTTCTCCAATTTCCGATCTCTGACATGTCTTACAAGATTGTACATAGGTAGGGACTCAGGTTGTCTGTCTTCAAGATGATGCAGGAGAAGTTCCAAGGCTTTTGGATCTTGAGATATTTCCATTACAGGAAAATGGGTGGGTAATGGCTACAAACACGATGGAGAACTAGAATAACCTTTGAACTATTAACGGGACAGACGGGTCACGCCCACTAATTCTAAATGGCCTTGGAAAGCTCGAAAGTGGGCGGTACGCGGTAGTGACTGTGCGAGCAATCGCACGTGGCAATCGCTGAAACAGTCGAGACTACTATAACCTTTGAACTATATGAACGGGTCAGAGGGGTCACGCCCACTAACGTCAACGTTGCGTTGCATGATTATAGTCTTCCCTTCCTTGGTGTTGAGCGAAACCGTGGCCGTGTCGTGTACCGTCTGCAAGAAGGACTACGCTTCACTTTTACAACACCAGGTACATGTATTATTGAGAACACCAGGGTAAATGGTGTTCATATCACTCTATCAGGCCGATGTGTGAGGGCGTCCTACACAGCCTAGATCACATGCTCTGATTTTAATAGTATGTAAAGTTGGCCTTGCAATGATCTCTAACTAGCTATTCGTATCTTCCTTGTTAATGTGGTGATATCTTAATATTTTACCATGCCATTTCAGTCTTTAAAATTTAGGAATTGCAGCGTCCCCATGTCGAGGCACTATAAATACCAGGACATTTCATCATTTATTGTAGCAATGATTATTTCTGTTGTATAAATAACTTTCCAATGATATCACTACCGGTTACTGTCAGGATCAAGGGACATTACATCATTCCTGCTAGTCATCTAATATAGATAGATGAATATGGACGTATGACTGAGGATGATAAAAATAGTGCCACCAACGGCGAACATTTCCACCTGTCAATTACTTATTATAAGGGACGAAATCAATAGTTCAGTGTAGGATTTTTTTTTTAAAAAATCATTAGTAGGCCTCAGATGCCCCCCCCCCCCAACCCCTTCCAACTTAATTGGCTAAAATTGGTAATTGTTTCAGACAGTGCAATCAGTATGCAACGTAAGCCAGTGTGTAGTGAGAAAAAAAAAAGTTTTTATTGATACTTTAATGTATCTAGTGCCATGCACAGTATTTTAGTAAAAATTCTTCGATTTCACTACATTTTTTTTTAGAAATATTTGCATTTAGGGGTAACAAACAGATTTCATAGAATCGTTTTTGTAGGGTGAGAACTGAAATGGTTACATCCCCAACCCCCCAACCCCCAACCCCCAACTCCCCAACCCAATCAATGAGTTATACATAGCTTTGACCAATGGTCAACTTTAATCTGATATACGATATAATGCATTACAATAATACTCCAAGCTACTGGGATCAACGCTGCCACCAATATAGTCGCTAGTCTATAGAGTTGGCCTTCATCGAATCTTCAGATCTCTCTTTACAGCTAGAGAGTATTCGATACCATGTTGACATCCAGACTATAGTTACATACACGACCGAATTTGCATATGCAACTTCATGTTAGGCCTCTTCAAAGGTTGCAAGTCGGCAATCTAACTACGTCTAGATATGTACGTACATATAATTAGATAGACATGTAAGCTTTAATATGCCTGCATATTTCACATGTCGAAGTCACGGATTGTAGGCGATGTACAGCACAATTGGAATACATATAATGTATTCCAATTATATAGACTGCTTTGTTATTGCATTGTCTGTCTGTCTGTCTGTCTGTCTGGATGGATGGATGGATGGATGGATGGATGGATGGATGGATGGATGGATGGATGGATGGATGGATGGATGGATGGATGGATAGCTCGATGGTTGTGTGTCTGTCGTTCTGTATGCCTGTCTGTCTGTCTGTCTGTCTGTCTGTCTGTCTATCTGTCTGTATGTATGTATGTATGTATGTATGTATGTATGTATGTATGTGTGTGTGTGTGTGTGTATGTATGTATGTATGTATGTATGTATGTATGTATGTATGTATGTATGTATGTATGTATGTATGTATGTATGTATGTATGTATGTCTGGCCGTCCGTCCGTCCGTCTGTCTGTCTGTCTGTCTATCTGTCTGTCTGTCTGTCTGGATGGATGGATGGATGGATGGATGGATGGATGGATGGATGGATGGTTAGCTGGCTAACTGCGTACATGTTATCTTTAAGAAAAATTATGAATCTGCAATTATCAGTAAATAACCTTAATACTGGAACATCATATATTCGACAGCAAATCCCTGTCTTCTATACTACAGTTTTGAAGTAGTTGACATATTTGGAGATTTCTTAAAAACACTGTAATGAATCAGATTGAGGGGTTGTAAACCTGGATATTTCTTGAATACTTTCTGCATTGCTGTGTTATCATCTTCAGTTGCCATGCTTACTGCCTTGTAGCCATAATCCAGGAGACGTGACATCAATTCCGCTTGTCGTATTTGTGCAAACTTCTTATTTCTATACTCTGGATGGGTATAACCAAAACCAGGTTCGCCATGTTGCATAAGAACAGACCATGCCACAGGTTCACCTTGGTTAGGTGGGTATATGGCAATCGATGGAAATTCTTCAATCATTTGCCTCACAAATGGAGCAGTGGATGATGTGCTGTAAATGGAATTAGATGCGACAAGATTTGCATGCTCAGGTTTCAGTGGCGCCATTGTAAAACCCTTTGGGAGAGATTGTGCATCCTTCTTCATACTCTCAATCGTAGCTTTGTTCAACTTTCTCACGTACAGTCGAAACGTGTGGTTGAATTCAATCTGATATCCATGTTTGTTCATGTACTGTGTAACGGTTTTCAGAAATTTGTCGTCCAAACACACGAAGGTGATCGTGTCATTTTGACTGAAACCATCCAGGCTACGCTCTGTAAGCTTGACTGTATTTAACGTAGACACTAGGCTGTCTTCATCTTCGCTGTACAGGTACCACCCGCTGTGATCACTTCCTGGCTCTAAACTCCCAGTTATACCCAAGCACAATACAGTAGTGCAATTCTTGATATTTCTGTCGTCAACAAATATCTGTGCTTTCTCCAATTTTCGCTCTCTGACATGTCTTACAAGATTGTACATAGGCAGGGACTCTGGTTGTCTGTCTTCAAGATGATGCAGGAGAAGTTCCAAGGCTTTTGGATCTTGAGATATTTCCATAGCTTAAAGCTTACGGGAAGGTGATGTCAATGGCTGCAAACACAGTCGAGAACGAATGACCATTGGACTATGAACATAGGTCAGACCATAGGGCGTCGGCTTTAATAGTTAGTTGTGTTTATGAAAACAAATACACAAACAAACAAACAAACAAACAAACAAACAAACAATGAATAAATAAATAAATAAATAAATAAATAAATACTGACAAACATCAACAACTGAATAATAACGTCAGTATCGACAATATTTCTATGCAACAAGAATTACTATATGTTTTCCTATATTTGAAATGGTCACAATAATTGTACAGTATAGGAAAACATATTGTAATTCTCTTGTTGCATAGAAACGTTGTTGACATTGATTCGTAATTACCATGTCGTTCATGTTTGTTTGTATGTTGTTGTTGTTGTTGTTGTTGTTGTTGTTGTTTATTTGTGTTGTGTTGTGTTGTGTTGTGTTGTGTTGTGTTGTGTTGTGTGTTTTCGTAAACTTCACTAAGCCTGAGCACCCTGTGGTCACACAGTAAAGTATACAGTAATGGCTGCGCACACAGTCGAGATCTTTGAACTATATATATCAGTGTATATAGGGTCGGGCCACTCTTTAACCTGTTTCCGCCACAGTCACTTGTGAGCTAATATATTATTCAAGGATAGTCATCATGCATGCAAAATAATGACGTTATTAGGTTTTTACGAAGAATTAAAAAAAAAACATCATTGACAGCCAAAGTTATGGGCTGTTTTGACAAAAGGCAATTTTGAATATCTTTCTGAAGATGAGCAATTTAAAATGAATGGTATATATACCATGCACAAGCCATTTAGAACAAACTACTATATATGGAATATTAGTCCTGTTTACATGACGGTGCACGAGTCTGTACTCCGTATGCAAGCAGGACTAATGGAATATATACTCTGCTCATTCTACGTCATGAAAATGAGTGTTACGTCACTGGTATTGCTGAATTCAAAATATGAGCGAAAACGCTCAAAATTACCAAAATTACCCCCCCCCCCCCAAATATTTATCCACTTGATGGTTTCAGTCAAAGTGACACGATCACCTTCGTGTGTTTGGACGACAATTTTTTGAAAACCGTTACACAGTACATGAACAAACAGGGATATCAGATTGAATTCAACTACACGTTTCGACTGTATGTGAGAAAGTTGAACAAAGCTACGATTGAGAGTATGAAGAAGGATGCACAATCTCTCCCAAAGGGTTTTACAATGGCACCACTAAGACCTGAGCATGCAAATCTTGTCACATCTAAGACAATTTACAGTACACCAGCCACTGCTCAATTTGTGAGGAAAATGATTGAAGAATTTCCACCGATTGCCATATACCCACCTAACCAAGGTGAACCTGTGGCATGGTCAGTTCTTATGCAACATGGCGAACCTGGTTATGGCTATACTCATCCAGAGTATAGAAATAAGAAGTTTGCACAAATACGACAAGCGGAATTCATGTCACGTCTCCTGGATTATGGCTACAAGGCAGTAAGCATAGCAACTGAAGATGATAACACAGCAATGCAGAAAGTATTCAAGAAATATCCAGGCTTAAAACCCCTCAATCTCATTCATTACAGTGTTTTTAAGAAATCTCCAAATATGTCAACTACTTCAAAACTGTAGTATAGAAGACAATGATTTGCTGTCGAATATACGATGTTCTAGTATGAAAGTCATTTATAATTGCAGATTCATTTTTCTTAAAGATAATATGTGCACTGCTAGCCTGCCAGCCGGCTTCAATATTTTTCTTCCTTCAGCTGGAAAATACTCGTCTATCGACTCATAGTGATAAAGACCCCTTAGGTCACTCGTATTTTCCTTGGCTGAACGAAGAAAAATATTGGAGAATAACATCTAAATATACCAAAGATGCCAAGCATATTTGATTTTTATCTCCAATAGAGAACTTGCAATCCAGACTGAGCATGCTCAGACGCAAAGGCCTATGGGATTATCTGTGGTTATTGTAATACCTACTCTGGAACTACTGATAAAATGAACCTCCCACAATTGTCAGGATAACTATGAATTGATTATTTGTGGTTACAAACAATGTAACATTATGTACAATACTATTTGATTAGTATTTATTATCTCATTTCCCATGATGCAACATTCAACATGGCAGGTTTGCAAGTTCCCTATTGAATAACTTTACAAATGCCAGTTCATATTCAAAGAAAAATTCATAGCATGATGCACTACATTTCAATATTAATACCAATGCAGTAATGTATGCATAAATTAAAGACAACCAACACATGTGCTGTCAGTTTAATTATCAGCCATTTATTCATTACATGAAATACATCAGTACATGTAGCTAACTCTATAGTAGATTGTAATAGGGTTGACTACAATAGTTAATACAGACCCACATCTAACAGATAGGATATAATGCGTGTCTTATTGTTGGCTGTCAAACTGGAGAGTGGAGGGGAGGGAGAGGGGGTGTGTTACATCATGTCCTACTAGACAATGTGGTTTGTAAACGAATGTTGTTCTTGTCTAAGTATTGCATGGTCGAACAGTCTCTGCAATAGTCTGTAAGATACATGATACCGCTGGTTCATAAGCCCGCAACTCGCCAAAAAACACTGATGCATTTGCTTGATGAATGAAATGAGTCAAGGAGAGACTTCTTGCAGAAACAATATTAGGTAAAAACAACTCACAACAAACACAGCAGGTGTCTTTGATGTATAGGTTCTTGCAATGCTTTCTGTATATCTGTGGAAGTTACAATGTCACAGTAATAGTCGTACTTAATGTTATAACATGTAGTGTTCTGTCATGAATTTTATAATTACTGTGTTTGGATTCAGACGTGATGCTGTTTATACATGTCACCAACCACCTAGTTAGAGAAATGAATATCTTTATTGCAATAGCTCACATGGATGTCAAGACAATAGGTACACCAATATCGTATGTCTGGAGATGTCATTCAAGTTAAAGTTTAGTGTACCTATTGTCTTGACACCAATGTGAGCCATTGCAATAAAAGATATTCATTTCTCTAACTACTAAGGTGTTTGGCGACATGTGTAAACAGTGTTATGTCTGCACCCAAACACAGTAATTACAAATTCAAGACAATGTTTGGCGATATGTATAAACAGTGTCATGTCAGAACCCAGACACTGTAATTACAAATTCATGACAGTTCTATCAGTAAACAGAACCATGGGATCTGGGCTCCTGAGGTCTTCATGCCTTGGTAAGTTACTGGTACTAATTACATTATAATGTCTTTGCATAAACCTTGTCTCATTCCTGCTTATAATTACCACATACAAGCAAACACACCTGTGTTTTGGGGAGGTTTTTTGCAGGTTGTAGGACTGAACACGACATATCGTAGTCTCCCTCTGCATCTACAACACTCAAAATAAACTATCAAATTTCTAATTCTGAAATATACAAATAGACATTCATATCCCTATTACAGAAAAATAGAAGGCACCATTCATTCACTACATCTTAGTTATCATTCATTCCTACTAGATCCTAATAAAAACACAAATACATAATTTCAACTCAATATTTCTTAAGAATGAAAACACAATTTTTACCAAACTGATTTAACAATCAAAAGAAAACTTTCAAACTGGAGAATGTTTGTGAAAAACCTCAGAGTAAATGTACCACCCAGCTGGCTGTACACCTCCAGAAGAAACATCCAGAAAAGTTTGTGATGTCTAGTTGTACACCTCTAGAGATTCTCTGCTAGTCTGTTAAAGTCTAAGAACTCTTAGGTAAGATGTTAAAGTGACACATGCTGAGTTTATAAACTTGACCATGATTTAGATACATTGATAAATCATAACTGCCATAACTGCCCCAAAATGTTGCCTCGTAAGGAAAATGTATTTAGGTCTAAACTTTCATCTTTTAAAAACCAGTAAAGGTCTAAAATGGGGTATTGATTTTTGGTCAAAGTGGGTCTAAAATGGGGTCTGGGGTTTCCAGCACTGGCCACACACCCCTACCAGAGCTGGCCACTGGTACCGCCCCCAGGAGTTCAGCTAATAGCATGGGATGGATCAGTGTGCTTCAGTAAGTAGAACACCACAAGTAACTTTTAGCATGCAGTAAAAATCCCCCCTCCCCCCACAACACATACACTCAGCTTATGCCCCTTTACGTTTGCATATTACCATACATATCAAGACAGTTGTGTTAGCAGAATGGTATAAAAATTGACAGTTGTAACAGTGCAACTTAAAATACAATGTATGTTCACAGAAAAAATGTTAGTACTGTAACGTCAGGTATACATGTATTCAGTCATATGCAATTACTACACACCACTTTAGTTTTTTTTAACTGTACATTGTATATCCTGCAATTGTACATTTGTCTTTGAAAACCAACCACAATTTGTACAGCAGAACTGTTGTATAATAAAAACTAATAAAGCGGCAAAGATAGCAATGAATTACTACACATCACTGTAGTTTTAACTGTATACATGTATGCTGCAATTGTATATTTTAAATAGAAAACAACCCAAATTTGTACTGAAAAACTTTTACAATGACAATAACTTACGCTGCAAAACAAGCAAAGGATGCAACAATATTGATAAGAACTTCATATCCACACATTCCTCATATACAGAGTCTCAAATTTACTCGCAATCCAGCATCGTATTGTCTAACCACTTCTTAGACACCACAAATGATTTTCATTTCATTTTTGAATTCAAGTCACTAACAGAAACATTTTGAAATGCAGTTCTTATCCACCATATTTATCTTAAAAACAGTCTTCGACTCATTGCCTTTTTGCAGGTTGATGTAGTCTGCAACTCGGAGGAAATAATCTAGCAGTCGCACAGCATGTACTTAGTACTTAGAATAGAATATATATAATGTTATCTTATATTGTGATAAATAAATACTCTTTTAATGAGTAAGGTACATATGATTAAAGTGTGGCTCCTCTTTTTCCTCTGAGTTAACAAAGCAGAAATAAAAATTTATCATTTACAATCAATGAAAATGATACAAAATATACCCTGAAACTAAAAAACAGGAAATGCTATCATTTACAATCAGTGAAAAGGATATAAAGTACATCCTAAAACTAAGAAACAGGAAATGCTGTCATTTACAATCAGTTTAAATGATATAAAGTATATCCTGAAACTAAAAAAGAGGAAATGCTATGCATAAATATAATAAAAAGAGAATAAACATTATGACAGTAAGCCTATACCATGTTGGTCAATAATTTATTACGATTACTTCAATACATGAATCATCCTAAAGCTATTTAATCTTTTCTCCTACTCCTAACTGGACAAGTCTCTCCTGTGAAGGTGATTTGTGAATTACTAGGGGTGTACAAATCATTTTGTGAACTGGTGGTCCCCGGACCAGTACCTTAAAAAATCCAGTGGTCCTGCTGAAAGAATTAGTGGTCCCAGGTCCTGCTAATGTGAAACATTAGATCTTACCTATCAATCTGTATATTCAGATGACTTTTTAACATAGTTATTAACAGTAGTGTACTGGTCCAGCAGACCAGACAAGGTAAAATTTGTGTGGTCCGCCCCAAAAAATTCCTAGTCCCGGACCCAGGACCATTGGATTTGTTCACCCCTGATTACGTACACACAGAAGTGTTCAAATGAAAATTCCTGTGTGATGTTAAACCGTAGTATAGAATTAAACATTAATTTAGTCTAATTCGATACTACACACAGAACTGGAATAATAGAATGTGCAAGGTAGAATCAGTTTATGTCAGTATATAAATCACAATATTGGCATCACTTGGCCAGTAATTTGAAAGTCAGATCTGACATCAATCTAGTGAAAGGATCAGGAAAATAAACCATTTTTGAAATGAAACCTGAATTGGAAGATATAAATAATACTGAGATTATATAATCAAGTACTTGAAATGTATATTGGTTGTTTTTCATTAATGACTTGTCTTCATAGTTTACTTAGTTGGTGAATATGCAAATTAGGTTGTTATTTATGCATATAAATGATTGATGATGCATATCATTAAATGAGATTAAGGACACATATCACATAAAATTTGATATCATACATTTATCACAGCAGCCACCTGAAATTGTTTGATAGAATAATTCATTTGTCAGCACTTTACAATACACAATACAAATGTATCTACATGTTCATTACATAAGATCACAATTTCAATTCTAATGGCAATTTTTTTTTCTCAATATTACTAGTTTTGAGTTTCTGAAGTGCGAGGCATGATTCGAAAAAATTAGTCAAGAAATAACCCTTTCAAATAAAAGAGATGAGGATGAAATAGGGAGAAGGTCAAAGCTCTATTAAACTGTTCTACAGTTAGGAACAGTTGAGTTAAATTCTGGCACATTTTTCCACAGGTTTCATACAAGGTGAACTCAAAACTTTTCTTCACAACAATTACAATTTGAATGTGCAGGTTATTTGTGAACCATTGTCAATATGTTGACTTTAACACAATATAACAGATAGCTGCCTCAAAGTGTCATGTAAAATCCAAAACAGACATGGAGCCATACACATTAATATAACTATTAATAATACTTCCATAATTTAATAATTACTTTTTTTATCTAAATGTCAAATTTTTCCATAATAATTACTTATTTTTCTAAATGTCAAATTTTTGAAACCTGTCACAAGAATGTTGCAGGGTCAAGTACATTCTGACACAAACACTTATGACTGACAAAAATTATTTTCAATTATTCACCCATAGGCTGATTTTAATTTTAATTCTGATGTGAAAATACATCTGTTCATAACATGACTTTCATACAGATTCTACTAATTCTTAGTCTAATAAGTGGAGATAATTCTACACAATTTTTTATTTTGAAACATGGGGATCTTTAAAACTCATTCTTTTTATCTAATCACGTATTCATATTTGACACATTCTCATCAAATTAAAATTACTAAAGTCATTTCACTTGCTTAAATAACTTACAGCATAACTTTTAATTTTGGTTGAAATATTACATGATGATTCTGACCCAACATCTCCCTTCCTAAACGTAGCCGCCATAATACCACTGTTCACTGTTATCAAGTTATGTTATAAATCCTGTCTATCGTAGGCATCCAGATCTCAGCTGTTCACCACTCAAACTCACTTCATATATCTAACACAACCATCCATTATAGTCAGCAAAAATTTGAGATTTACTTCCAAAAATTGTTTGGTCTCTACAAGTAGACATTTTTTTGTAACTACATTGTACCATCATGTTTTACCAATCACGAATTCTTTGATCACGTATGTTGATTTTATTGTCAACTTCTTCTTTTTTACATCTCTATAAACAATTCACCATGCAAGAGGGAACTTGCAATCCAGACTGAGCATGCTCAGATGCAAAGGACTATGGGATCATACCTGTGGTTATCGTAATACCTAATCTGGAGCTTCTGATAAAATAAACCCCCACAATTGTCAGGGTAACTATGAACTATTTGTGGTTACAAACAATGTAACAATATTGTTTATAATACTAATTGATTAGTATTTATTATCATATTTCCCATGATGCAACATTCAACATGGCAGGTTTGCAAGTTCCCTATTCTAGACATAATTATAGAATGACAAGGTAGATATAATATTTGATATATACCTTATGTATTACATATTTCAGATGTTATCTGCAATGTACATGTAAAAATTGATAACAACAATATTTGATAATGAACATTTGACATAACCCATGATGTAAAGATATCTGAAATTACGGTTATAATTAATTAAAAGTTGATTCACTTCAGACAGGAAAATCCTACAGTATGCAGTTTTTAATTTGAGATAAATCAACATATGAATCAATAATAATAATAATAATGTAATTATTTTAATAACAGTGTGGTTATTATATAGTGCTTTCCCACTCTCTGCTCAAAGTGTTTTACAATTATTACCCCGACACGGATTTATAGTGACACAACTTTACACTTCTTCAACTCCCTGGGGAGCATACAATCCATTGCAATCTCTGTGAGCACATATGATTAAAGCATTCACATTGCAACCTCTATCTTACCAGGTCCTCAATTATACAGCTGGATTGATTGAGGCACAATTTTGGTTCAAATCTTGCCCAAGGACTTTAGCCATTCAGAAACAAATGGAAATGACAGGGTTACACCTGGTGACACACAGAAAAATAATAGTTCTATCAACCAAAAATGCTGTTCTCTTGCTCATTACTTCTGGACCCTGAGCACATTACTTCAGCTTGACTTCAGAACCAATTACAAAATCATTTTGACCCACAACCATTGAAAAAATGTGTCTTTTATTAGAGAGCTCACTGACCTTAGTGAGTCACAACAATGCTTGATCGGTATGGCACAAAAATTTATTTTCACTGTTTGATATACTCTCCTTGTTAAGCAACTTCACTGTTATTTTGAAAAAATATTTTGATGATATACAATCCATCATGGTTGAGTTGAATGCTGAATAGGGAACTTGCAATCCAGACTGAGCATGCTCAGATGCAAAGGACTATGGGAATTATCTGTGGTTATTGTAATACCTAATCTGGAGCTACCGATAAAATTAACCTCCCTGGAGTCCCACCATGGTCAGGATAACTATGAATTGATTATTTGTGGTTAAAAAAAATACTAATTGATTAGTACATATTATCACATTTCCCATGATGCAATATTCAACATGGCGGGTTTGCAAGTTCCCTATATTACTGAACATGAGATACCAGACACTATCATTTCTGACCACAATATTTCAACAAATTTATCACATAATTTCTTATATTTAATATTGAAAAGTCTGTTTCCATCTTTGTAATTATAATATTACTTAATATTACTGCATCATGCATCCTGGTAAAGCTCATAAATACCATCAGTTATTAACCAGACATTTTTACAAAGACAACACATTGATCTAACTATGGTGCTCTTATGAATAATACATATTAAATATTACTTGATGTGTTATTTCTAGTCAAAACTTGACAAAAGTTTATACATTATATCTTATTACTGTTGAAGTCTACTACAAATATCAATTTGGTGTCACAAGTTCTTACGAACAGATATTTATATTCATATCCCAAATACTTTAAATGGATATTCCATATTTGTAACGTGCACTAGTACACATGCATAACCTCCTGGTAACCATAAATTAACAGAGATGTGAAAAAATAGTTATTTAAATTAAATTCCCCCCAAAAAAACCAAAAAAAAAACTCTTAAAACCAAATTTTTGACACTTGTTAACAAAGAACAATTTCTATGATTCCTAGTTAAAATAAAATTGATACATGTCAGAAATTACAGAAACAGTGTAATTTTTTTGCGATATTTTTGGCGGGAAATGAAAGTATGAAGAACATAACAAATAAGCTGATATCTTGCTTGCTGTATTGCATTGTTCATGGCAGGTATTAAGGATTAATGACCCACTGTCATTTGAAGTAGTAATCCAATTACAATGATTAATGATGTAGTTCATAGTCTTCACAACTTGTTTTAAACTTCTCCAAAGATACATTTAACCTTTCATTTCAATTTGATCACTACTTCCCCTTTTTATGTTTGGACTTTAAATTCTCCCTTAGAGGTACTGTACTAGGGATGTTACATACCGGTAATACAACTGCTGGGGGAGAATGGGCTAAATATACTTATCATTTTACTAAGTTTAGGGAGTAGTTTTAGGATGGTAGAATCACTAATAATTCAATTTGGGTATTATCATAGCTTATTTTGCAGCAAAGTTTAAATTTTGCTATATTTAAACACAGTAAATGTAGAAATGTAAGTGTCTATGTCACTGCAACCTATACTCGATATCAGCGAGAGAGAAAAAGTCAGGTAAACATAACTAAAAATTAAAGATAAAAGAAATTTTGATCAAGCTAATATGAGATATGATATAAAAGTATTTCCCCTGTGAGGTAATTTAACATTATTACATAAAAATGAACTCAAACAAACTAAAAAAATTTTTTTGATAAACAAAATGTTCATAACTAAGTATTGATGATTAAGTATTAAACTTTTCTATTCATAAAGTTAGAACATACAGGATTTTTGTTAACATGTGTTAACATTGCAACTAGCAGTTCATACAGCAAAAAAAAAAGTACTATAAATATTAATTTTCATGACCTAATACCCACAAATCTATTACATTTTCATAAATTATATCACTTGTCGTAATGAAAACCTAGATATTGTCACTACTAGAATCCATTGTGATTGTACAGTCTTCAGCAAGTTCTCAACGAATAATTTTTTACTAATTACCAGATTGGTACATTGTGTTCATGTACAAGAAGGCATTTTGGTCACTTGTCTTTGCATTTTTGTCGTCTAGCGAAATTAGCAAAATAACTCTTAAGCGAACATTTCCAGGTTTACAGTAATTTCTGTATGATAATGACTACAACACTGCCTTCCGGTCCCATGATGCATTGCATGGGTAGACACTGACATCACAACTGATACTGTTCGTTATTCAGGGCAGAGGCATGTAATGACCTTGCAACTAGTACAAAGTCAACCAGATATACTTTTTTTTAATATGGACACTTCCTTGTTATATTTTTAAAATCTTTTTTTTGTAATCATAATCATTTCCAATCCAAAATTGAACCTCAGTTTCTCAAGGAGTAAGAATAAATTCTTATTTCCTGTCTAAAATTAGTTGAGGTTTGAGACAAAATGATGGTTGAAGAACAACTTGAACTTTGCTGATGTCATTGTAGTGGTATGTCTCTGATATAATGAAAATAATACCTTAATGCCAAATATAAAAAAAGAATTGCTTCTGGTCAGGACAGATTGTCTAAAATGACAAAACTTTTTTTTTTTAATTCTCAACAAACCTGTCACTCAGTCTACTATTTATGGCAGTTACTGTTCTTTTTATTTAGTACTTTAGTGCAAGTGTGCACATGTATGTGGGGCAGATGTCATTTGCTTGTTCATGATTGGTTCTACAGTTGTCTTCACTGAAGTAGGGAGGGTTATTTTTGTGTTTCCCCACAGATCTGCAGACTGCATAGGCTGAATAAACACCAAAAAAGACGACGTGGGGGTATTTAAGTGATGCCAGAAACAATTCTTCTTCTTTTTTGGCCTACCAGAAGTTGGGCATTATTAAAGGGGAACTCCACCCAGGAAATAAACTTTAAGGTATTTTCATAAACTTTTGGGCTCTGGAGAGTTATTTTACAATTTCACATGTCAATTTTGCTTGATTATCAAGAAACACCAAATTGAAACTATTTTTTCACCTCTACTGTTGTTTCAATGGTGCACCAGTGCATCATGGGTCTTAGCAGAAATGAATATTTATTAGTTGCACAATACATATTCATGACTCCTAAGTGCTTATTTCCTTCAGATACATAGATACATAACGTGAAATCATGATACGACTCTCCTGAACTCAAAGTTTAATTTCCTGGTGTGGTGTTCCCCTTTAATTCACAAGACAATAAGGGAACTGGAAGTAATCAAAACTATAATCTTGAAGTGAGTCCTCCGGTTACCATAAACTTTTTTCAAGCTATTTTCTTCTTGTTTGAGTCTGATATAAATTAAGGACCTGGTTCGTATGCTGGAGGAGCTTCGTGTTTGGTTTCTGTGACAACCATTTCAGAGGTACGTGCTGGCTGCGAAGTTGTAGTAGCACCACCATCTGGTGTCCTGATGCCACCTCTCCAATCACGGAATAAAAATGCTCCCTCTACTGCATAGGAAACAAGCGCAAAGAAACCAAACACCTGTTTTGGAAAAATGAAGGAAACAATTATAAAGAATTATTTCAGTGTATGAATGATATTTTTTATTTTATTGTTTGATCTATAGAAGTTATCAGAACTCTCTGAAAACAGACAGCATGATCTCCAGTGCATACATGTATGTGTATTTATACGTCACATGTCACTAATCTCGCATTCTGATTGGTCGAGAGCCCTGCACTGCAGATATGCAGGCATTTTTTTCACCAATAGCCATATTTTGCTTGTGGTATCACATGATCACTGCAAGTTCCCTTGTAAACAAACCTAGCAGACAACCAGAAATCCAGCTACAACCAGAATTTCCAACACCAAATTTATTATCAAGCGTACAAAATATCATTGTTGTATACATTGTAACAAGAGTTAAGTAAGAGTTAGGGTAACCCCAAATTTTGGTGTGTCACTAGAAATTGTGTGTCAAATTGGCTTAGATACATACTGTATATATGTATATAACATACAAAATATATTATAATATATATCAGTGTTTGATCTAGGATTTCTAAAATGGGGGCCATGAGGGCTCCCTGCTCAACAAAAAGGGGGCCATTCCAAAAAAATGAGGGCCATGCAAAATGAACCAAATTTTAGCCCATATTTAGATTTCTGAAAGCAAGAAGATAATATTAAATTATTGATAAACACACACCATTTGGAAAGCTAGATACTTTAGTATTATGTGTACCTGAACTGTGTGAATACTGTAATACCGAAATCTAAGATGTGCTCACAGTATTAGTTGTCGGAAGATACCAACCATACTAAATATGGACTGTATGAGAACAAACAAAAGACAGGTAGGTATTTTTCAGAATCCTTTATCGCAACAAGCAATTGAGAGCATCATCACACAAAATAGGGAACTTGCAATCCAAACTGAGCATGCTCAGATGCAAAGGACTATGGGATTATCTGTGGTTATCATAATACCTAATCTGGAGCTACTGAAAAAATTAACCTCCCACAATGGTCAGGGTAAATATGAATTGATCATTCGTGGTTACAAACTATGTATCAACATTGTCTACAATATCAATTCATTGTATTTATTCTCACATTTCCCAAGATGCAACATTCAACATGGCGGGTTTGCAAGTTCCCTATTGCCTAGCTCTTGATTAGAACAAAGAGTTATAAAACTTACTGCTGCTGCTTCTAATCCTGCAATACCAAAAGAATTGGCTGCCACAACAGACGATGATATCAAATACATAGCACAAACTCCACAACAATAGAAAAATTCCTGCAATAAATATACAGAATGGTGTGGTATGAAGTGACACCAATACATTTTAAAAGTTGCACACTGTATTAATTATGATTCCAATTTTTGACTGATACCAATGAACATAATGCTAAAGATCATACAATATGCGATAAAAAAAAATTATTTTTGAATAAAACTATAACATTCTATATTGGTCCAAAGTGCAAGCTATATGTTTTATACAAATTCAAACAACTGTATCGCGATCATTTTCATTTGAACAATTTCCCAACTTGACACCCAAAGTAATATTCACACTAAACACCAAGGCAATCGGTCCTGCAGTTTTTGACTTTAAGTTGTCAGCCGCCCCCCGCCCCACACACACACACACACACACACAAGTGTGCGTGCATGTGTACATATATACATACATACGTATACATACATACATACATACATACATACATACATACATACATACATACATACATACATACATACAGACGACAGACAAACATTTTGCAATTTCTATAGCACTAGTACTGAACCTCTGTTCAGTTCAGTTCTGTTAAAAACAGTGTGACAGCTGGATACAGATGCACAAAGGGGCTTCAAAACAGAGACAATGAATGTGTATTTATTTCAATTCTTTCCTAATCTTTGTACCCAAATAATAAAATAAATTCCTAGAGAGAGAGAGAGAGAGAGAGAGAGAGAGAGAGAGAGAGAGAGAGAGAGAGAGAGAGAGAGAGAGAGAGAGAGAGAGAGAGAGAGAGAACATCACTAAAACATAACCTTCCTTTATGGCAGGTAAAAAAGGGGAAATACCAATATCTATTGATGTAAAATGCACAAATAATGATGTTTATTTTATGCTGACAGACCTATCACATGAAATTCACCCATACATGTGCATTTAAGTGTTTTCAAATCAATGGAATTCTAGGTTAAAGACACTTTTTGTCCCTATGCATTAGACTTCATATATCAAACAATGAAACCAAATAAAAGCTTCTTGATGCAATTGTATTATGTGTGGATAATGTTGAATTACACTTTACGTTGTCCTAAATACACCATCAACACTAACAAGGGACTCTATTCATTGGTAAAATGTATGCAGAACAGGTAACATAATGAACAGCATAGCGATTAGAACTACAGGCTCACCACAAGGTCAAGGTTCCAGCAATTGGCAATATAATAGTCTAGTTCCTATATGATACGAGTTACGATCACTATGATCATCTTCACTCGTTACGTCTGATACAAACAGGGATATATGAGATTGAATAATATTCAAGGTGTATGATATTGTAAGCAAGTGCGAGCTTATATATGGGCTTTACCTAGTTATGATATAATACTATATATTCCGTATATATGGCATGCTTTTTTAGGTCTTTCACTTCAGAATCTGTCAGCTGCAGTCGTGTCAAAATCACTTTATGGATGTCAAAAGTAGAATACAGCAGGTGTTCATGGAGTATCATGTCAACACAGACATAGATGTATATCAATTACTGGCCAAAGTATCATTATGGATATATCCTGTGTTTTTTACAAAATAATGTTACAGTGTATTGGCAACTGTGTCAGTTTGACCTATATTCCCCTATTCTATTTAATAGTACCAGGGTTCACCAACCTTAAAACAAATACACTGACATAATAATAACAATAACAATAATGCAAATTTTTAATGTGTATTTTGTCTTGAGAGCTCAAGGGGCTTACAATTATTATCCCTGGCACCACATTAATGACACTTTATACTTCCTGAACTCCCTAATACGTGTATGTGTATCAAAGTTGTATCTCTATGTTTAACACTTTCAAAGATATTGTACAAATGTGATAGCAACTAGTTAGTTAAATTAATTGCATCATAAAATAATATGACATTTGTGAATATGACCAGTATGATACAGTACAGTTCAGTATAACAGTACAGTATGGTACGATGTGGTACGGTATGGTAAAGTACAGGACAGTATAATATAGTACAGTACAGTACAGGATGGTATAGGATATGATAGTACAGTATGGTATGATACAGTACAGTACAGTCACGTACAGTACAGTACAGGACAGTACAGTACAGCACAGCACAACACAACACAACACAGCACAGCACAGCACAGCACAGCACAACACAACACAACACAACACAACACAACACAACACAAAACACAACACAGCACAGCACACAGTACAGTACAGTACAGTACAGTACAGCACAGCACAACACAACACAACACAACACAGCACAGCACAGCACAGCACAACACAACACAACACAACACAAAACACAACACAGCACACAGTACAGTACAGTACAGTACCCCTCACAAAACCTTACCCCTATAGCAGGGTCCTTGGGGTGCCAACTTGAATTATAAAGTGAGCATGCTCAAGAGTCAAATGCAAAGGACCATGGGACTATTTCCAAAATACCAAATGAATATATTACCACAACTGGGGTCAGGAGATTTCTCCCAGAGACACTAGGTAACCAAGATTACATTTCTTGTACATTATAATTATGTGTCAAATTGTATCCAAAAGTGATCAATTAAAGTTTATCAATGGAAAGATACATGTTCAATAACAACCATTTAAGTATGCAAATTTCAAAGTCATGACCCTTTTCTTCATTATTTAAAAAACCCAAATATGGAGAGAAAGTAATGCAACATGTACTTACCACAATAATCCAAGGAATTGGAATCCTGTACAATAGTCTTGTCACATAGAATATTATCAGTATTAAAGTCAGCAAGAAGCATGTCATGGAAACAAACTGATGGAATTGATATTCTGAGTAAAACCGATAGCGCCAGTCTGATGTCGCACAGATAAAGGTAATCATGTCCAACACCTGCAGATAACATAAATTCATGGTGATCAAAAAACATAGTATAATGTATAAATGATTGTTTGCTAATTTTTTGTCAATTTTTATGACTGAAAAATGCATGAAACCACAGGGGATAGGCAAATAAATAAAAAAAATTCAAGATTTTTCAGATTTCTAATATTATTTTCTGATTTTTCTCTATACTTTTCAATATTACCATCATAATTATCATTTCCTTTGACTGTTTTTTCCTATTTCTTCCCATTATCACTGTCTTATCAGAGTACGTACAAATCACTTCTGTCAAATTTGGGGTGGTCTTCTTTTTTGTTTAAACATTCAATATAAGGCTGAATGTCTTAGATTCAAATACCACAGTTCAAATTATTACTAAGTCGGTTTGAAAAAAACAATTGTCTGGTAGAGTTATAGAAAAAGTTGCTCCAGAACAAAAAAATAATCCTATGTATTCCTTGTGACTCAACTGATAAGATAACACCAATGTGAGAACCTGGGACTGAAACCCTGGCCTTTAATTTACCAAATCATATCACACATGTAATGCATTGTGTGGACAAAATGAGTATTAAAATTCATAATGCCTCATTTAAAGCAAACACATGACAGGTTAGTGTCTCATTATGTATACTTTAATAACCATTGGAAGCGACTACAATACAATGTACAAATACATTATTAGAGAGAGTAGTTTCTGAAAATAAGCTTTATTTTACCAAATAACACACGTAGGCCTAACTGTCATAATGCTGCTGATCATATTCCCATGAATAATTTTGCAACTAGACATTAAAATTAATCAGCATTTTTTGTACAGTCATTTGCACGCACACACATACTCACATATAAATAACCCCACACACATACAATGTACATACCCACAACACACACATACATACCCACAACACACTATACATACCCCACATACATACACATACACACACATATACACATACCCCCCACACACACACATACCCACAAAACATACACACACAACACACACACACACACACATACACACACAACATACATACATACATACATACATACATACATACATACATACATACATACATACATACATACATACATACATACATACATACATACATACATACCCACAACACACACACACACACACACACACACACACACACACATACCCACAACACAGTGACATACACACTTTAGCCTATACCACTCGTAGTACTCTGAACCTATGAGTCCAGTTGTTCTTAAAATGGAATAGACAGTGTAACTGTTAATAAATTGCTTGGGTTAGGTCTCAGACAAGAGTCAATCAAGTGTTTCAAACACGTAAATAATTGACAACTATCTACAATGTTATTTACTTTACATATTCATGAATTATACATTACTATGTCTCCACTGTGCAAAGGTCAATTGAGGTCAACAGATTTGTCACAGCCACCTGAAACAACAACTCTTTGATACCGAGAGAAGACAACTAACTGACAAAAATGTAGAACAGTGGACAATATCAAGACACTCACTTTTGCTGTTTGGTTTTGTTTTGGTTTAATTACTAGCTATACACATGCACGGAAGTACATACTTCCACAATATATCAAAATTGCTGTATTTGTTCTGTCCATTTTTATATTGACAGTTATTTTGGTTATTTATAACACCAAACAAATGCTATAATTATATTACTGCTACAAACAGTTACTAGTTTCAGGTACTTAGGCTTAGACTGTAAGATGCACCATGTTGTTCAGCTCTTGGGGTTGTTAGGTTGATCTGCATCATGACTCCCTAGACCCCCTGATCTGAAACTGATCTGCATCATCTGCCTTGACTCCCTAGGAGACTCCCTGATCTATATCCCATCTCCATTGAGTTGACAATGTACTAAATCATTCCATTAAAATACAGACAGTGTGTCAGAAGATATATATATATATGCATACATGCATGGTCACTAACTATCACTCACCCATGTCAAGAATGCAGAGTATAAACAAGCAATGGGTGTGACCCACTTTTTGGTAAAGACAAATTACAATACTGGTTTTCCATCAAATAACCGAGAATTACTTGAAGTTGAAGGGTCTTTTTAACCTGAATGCTGTTTACTATATGCTAAAACTAAAACATAGCCATAATTAAATATTAATATCATAAGCCAGTAATGAAAAATTTTAATCAATTTTTCTGGACAGTGAATTCACTTTGTACTACAGTGTAGATACATTTTTGTATATAGTATCGGGGCGTGAACACATACATTTACACTGACACTGTGTACCTCGTTTTAGCAAGTACCAAAACAAACCCCTGTGTACTTTACTTTGGCAGCTTCAATATCTGGAGAGCATAAAATATTGTGCAACAAACAATTTGAGGATATAGAATACGACCATAATATACTAGTATATATATATGACAAATATGCAGGCAAACGCCGTTGTTATGATACATGGATGCTGGGTGTGTCGTGTTACTGGTTTATGTTACACAGACCACAGAGGCATGTTTGCTATGTGAACCATCTCACGTACGTATGATAGCTATAACTTTCACTTTCAAATACAAAAGAAGCATTTGAATATTTCGTATGACTTACACACTGTACGATTTTGATAATTCCTCGGATCGTCTTGAAGTAGTTTATATCACAACTGATAGCGGGTTGAACTCGAGTGGTTTGAGTTGTAGTGACAGTTGTTGTGGTTGACTCCATCTTGAATCTTTATTTTTTCAGGCTCCTGTGTCGCGTCGCGTCGGCAGTAGTTCGACTATAATCCTTTAGTAGTCTCTTTTAAATGGCAACCTTCTGATTTGGTTCCCGTAAGACTGTACCCGTTAGCTTCCGAAAGTTTAAGCTTCCTGTATCAACGACAGTTATTTACCGAAGAAACCCAGAAAGAGGGTAGAGAGTTCAGCCAAGCAGGTCACTTCCTTGCATCACGTGAATGGGTCAAAGGTGAAAGTTAGTGTTTCTGAGTCACCCCCACATGTTTTATGGAATTTAATAAATCATGTTTCTGTATTTCATCGTCATTATTGACAACTCACTTGGTTACAGGTGTATACAATTTAATCAGTTACCGTCTGTATGTCAACCCATTATGATTTACAGTGTAGCTTAGGCTTTCTGTGGCAATTTCATATTTACACAATACAATGACAGATTCCACATGATCTTACGTTTCGACCGCAGTCACGAGTACAGTGCCAGAAAAAAACCCACTTTCTACGTCATATTCAATGGTATTTTTTCTTTGTGATGTGTAGGCAGGTTCGTGATGTTATTAATAGCCGTTTATTTTATTGTACGATTGGATTTTCTTATACTATTAAATATTATTGTTGTTGTTTTCATTTCATTTTGTTTACTAATATGCTTATAACTAATATAAGTTTGAGGAAGGGGTTTCGATTTTTAGTCTATTTGTTGTCTTTCGGACATGGTAGTTTTCGTTTAATATTTTGTTTTAATATATTCTTGTAACTGTTTTGTTTTGTTCTATCTTCTCTGAACACACAGGGGACCAAGGAACCGTGTGACAAACAAAACAAAACTATATAGTGCATGCTTTAATGATAAGTGCTGGGGGAAAAAACAGGAATTTATACTTGTATTAAACACATTTGCGCCGCCAAAGAATACATGAGAATAAGGTTTCCAAATTTGCTCATTTCTGGTGCATTGTGACAATTTTTTTTTTTTTTCACTTCTGTCTGTTATGACAATTTTTTTTCTCATGCCACTACAGGATCAAAATCTTTTTTTTTCTGGTTCACCTGGAAACAATTTTTTCTCTCAAAATCCTCCATACCCCCCCCCCCCGAAATCAAATGGTTCTCTCCTTATTCTTCCTTGTCGGTGGTGCCAGCGATTCGACTGAAGTCGTCAAATGACAACACTCATTAACGACTTGCTCCGCTCCCTACAAGAGCGCCCTCAACGTGCCTCTCTATACGTTGTAATTCTTCAAATGTTTTATGAGTTTGTTATCTTTTTTTTTTAGTTTTGTAGCGGGAAATCTCCTCAACAATTTTTTTCCCGGTTAGTAGTAGTCTCCCATTTTTTTAATTTCGTAAAAGCGGAAGTAATGATGTGGATAGCAAATTAAAAGCTAACCACTCTAACCATTCAACCATCATGACTCCACAACCAGCAATGTACAGATTACAAGCCAACCACCCTAACCATTCAACCATCATGACTCCACAACCAGCAATGTACAGATTACAAGCCATCCACTCTAACCATTCAGCCATCATGACACCACAACCAGCAATGTACAGATTACAAGTCAGCCATTATACCATTCAACCATCATGACTCCACACATACACACGTTGTTGCTTATAAAAATGAGTCACACCATAAATTTTTAGCAAAAATCTTTTAGAAATTTTATTAATCATCCACTGTTAACACTTGAACATTTTTTGTGATGTTTCCCTGCAGTCATTTCTCTAACTTTAAAAAATTCTTCCAGTAACTTAACTGAACAATTTGAAATACTACAGAAACTGTTTTTAAGATATTTAACTTTGCAACTTTAAATGTCATTGAATCCAATAACTTTGTAATTTAGTTTCGAAAACTGTTTGATAAATATGACTGAAACAGTGAAAGCTTGTATAGTTACTGTGTAGTCAGTTTCTACAATCTCTCTACACATATAGTCAAATGGACAAATTCTACTGAAAATCTAGCTATATCTCCTGCTGCTGGGGAAAGGCTGAACAGTGCATGTCAGTAGTAATCCATCACACACTGACAGACGGTTGTATTCGGTTACTTCATTCAGTTTACTACAAACTCAACTTCCAGTTTGAATGTACTAGTAAGTGATGTGAGAACACAATAACGTCATCATGTTTGCATAAACGCTCCAATAGCATAAACTATCACTGTTGGTGGTGAAAATGGAATCGTGTGCTAGAAATCCATGCCACAATGCCCAACTTCTGGTCTAAAAACGTCCTGTAAACAGCACTCCTAGTGGCCAAACCTTGAAATCTTTTATCTTTCTGACAACTGGAATATGGTGTATTGTACCTAAAATATTGTCCTACACACTGCTGGCATTTCATAACAATATATTTTAACAGCAAGTCATAACTTAATGATATGAATTAGCCCAAATACACTACAGGAGAAATTTGGCATCAGCTTTACATGTATTGATACATGTCAAGCTTAAAAGGTACTCAAAGTTTCTTTCTCCAATAGGGAACTTGCAATCCAGACTGAACATGCTCAGATGCAAAGTCTATGGGATTATCTGTGGTTATCGTAATACCTAATCTGGAGCTACCGAAAAATAAACCTCCCACAATGGTCAGGGTGACTATGAAATGATTATCTGTGGTTAAAAACAATGTAACATTATTGTTTACAATGCTAATTGATTAGTATTTATTATCACTTTTCCCATGATACAACATTCACCATGGCAGGTTTGCAAGTTCCCAATTCTCATTATACTCGGAATGTGAAATTTCTTCATGATGCTATTAACTTCATCTTGTTGCAGCTCATGATATGGATTTGGGCACATGATTGAAAATTAGTGTTGCCGGGGAAAATTTGTGTTGAGTGTGTTCCTTTGAAATATATGGTCATTAATATCCACCTTTTATACTCTTATTAACAAAAATAATCTAGTAAGACTGCATGGTTTCTTACAGAATACCCCAGTGTTGTAAATATTATACATGTAGTTCAAAAGTTATCCCAATTATTGTGTATGTACCAGTGATTACTTGCACTGCACCACATACTATGGTATTTGCATCCCATTGTATTATGCAAATGATATGCAAATGAATATGCTGTCATTCCTTGTACATGAAACTACACAATGGCACAGTATGGTTTTTTTTAAATGAATTTTGTCATTTCAGTCATCAGACTTCAATGTTCACTTTCTGTACATGTTTTCTTATGTGTATTCTTAAACTACTTTTGTGTCTAAAATATTGACTGCATTCACTGCACTGGAACGGTTTCTCATTTGTGTGGATCCTCATGTGTTCACTAAGGCCATGTTTCCGTTTAAAAGACTTTCCACATTCCTTACACATGTAAGGTTTTTCATTTGTATGTACCAACATATGTGCCTTAAGACCATTACTTTGATGACAAGCATAACCGCAAACCTTGCAAACATATGGTTTTTCCTGAGTATGAATCCTTATATGCAGTGTATAGTTGCCAGAGTGATGGAAAACTTTCCCACACTCTTGACAAACTTTCCTGTATTCACCACTGGACAATGAAGATGTCTTAGGAGCGTGGGTCTTCACCATGTGTATTTTTAAGGCATCATTTCTCTGAAAACTTAAATCACAATGTAGACAGTGGAAAGGTCTTTCATTTGTGTGGATTCTGACGTGATGTTTCAGTGTAACATTTCTGAGAAAACTTTTGCCACATATGCCACAAATAAACGGTCTGTGATTCTTGTGACTCTTCATGTGCCGATTCAGACCTCCAATTTGAGTAAAACGCTCATCACATTCTTTGCATACAAATGGTTTTTCATCTGTATGCACCATCCTGTGTCTTTTTAGTTCATATGTGCGAGGAAAAACTTTACCACACTCATCACAAGCAAACTTTTTCTTATCTACATGTTCTTCACTTTTAAGCTTATGAGTCTCTGTATCTTTCTTCGAGACATCACTTGTATCAAAGTTCTCTGTCTTAGGCTGGTGAATCTTCACGTGCGTCTTCAAGACATCACTTCTAACAAAACTCTTACCACACGTTTTACAAACATGTGGTTTCACATTTGTATGACTCTTAATGTGTCTGCTCAGATGACTTCGTTGAGTAAAACTTTTACCACATTCAGGACAAGGGAAAGATTTTCCATCCACTTTGACTCTATTTTGAGATTTCAATTTGTCATTCTCATTCAACATTTCACTTAGCTTATTGCAATGAGATAATTCTTTGGATGTGTGGTTCCCACTGTGATCATTTAGATGAAACTGTTTCCCATTCTCTCCACATGCAACATTTTTTTCAGTACTATCTACCCTTGCAAAGTTTTCTTCTTTTACCACGATCTGTTCAGAACTTGTAATAGTACGATCATTAACAACTTTCCAATATTTCTGTGCCATTTCATTGTTATCTTGAACAACTTCTTCTCCATAATCTTCAGTTTTCACATTAACTTCCTCATATTTCACAATAGCATTTTGACCGTCGACATGAATCTCCATCTTTCCAAACTCTTCAGATTTCACACTTTCTTCTTCAACTTTTCCATGTTTCTTCTGATCCAAAACATGAATATCCTCCTCAAACTTTTCCACCTTCACGGTAATTCCACTGAAGTTGTCAAGTCTATGCTGGCGATCAGAGGAAATTTCCATCTCTCCAGATTCTTCAATTTTGGCAGATACTTTCTCCATCTAAAGACACTTCTGTTGATGTCTGTCAATCAGGGAATTGGTACTTTGCAGTAGCCTAGGCCTACAAATACACATAAATTAATAAAGCAAAAAATATACTTCTTGGGAACAATCAAGTGACATGAAGGTTTCCAAAATGGATTCCGAAACGTTTACATCATAGGAGCAAAAATAATAGTTCCTGGCTACGGATCACCCATAGCTTTACTTTCCTTAAATAAAACACAATCTGACAATAAAGTATGCATACATTATACACAAACTAATGCTATACAGAACATAGTAGTATTGATGTGTGGACCTGCATTCCCTCCACTTTAGTTTGATCATGTTGATGACAATACATTAAAAAAAGCATTACTATTATTAACATCATATTGGAATCTGTTTATAATCCCTGCGGCCCTGTGTATAGTCTAGAAGCTGGTTTTGAATCTGACGGTCTTGCAATTCACTATGTTGAGAGATCTTAAGATTTCAAAATCAAAGGATAGCTTCTAGACTACCATGTGTACATAGTATATGCATAGACCCTCCACCCACGGGTCTATGGTATATGGTACCCTGGGTTTACCCGTAAAATCCACTCTGTCATCGATGGCGTTCAGTCTTTGTTCTATAAAATCACCCATAATTAGAGAGATCAACATATCTTACCATCATTCCCTGATGAAAATATTATTTCAAATGTAATAAAGACAAAACAAGACTAAATCTAACAACATAAGCGACGGCCTCTCGCGCAATGCATCTTGGAACCGGAAAATCGACTATCGCCCTCACTAGCGACATTCGGTCGCCTTCACAGTAAGCAGAATAACCCAAGGGATCGGGATCTAGCAGCAAGACTATCCAAGATCTAGTCCTGCTTACAGACGATGGACTCGTTTCTGATATTGAAATTCACGTGATCCCGAAGGAGAGGGACAATGTCAGAATCGACTCCGTAGTACGTGTTTGCGATCCTGCTTTCGATCTATGTACTATGTACTCCTATCTTTCTGGAATGTATCTAGTTTTTGACAACAGATAAGATACTTACCTAAGGAAGGACAAGCACTCCTGTTGGGATGTACAGATTTAGGCTAGATTGTGGCAAGAATGCCGCGGCAGACGCGACGACATCGACACGAGCAACTTAGGAATTGAAACAAACCTTTGACCTTAGAAACACACATGGTACGTAGAGGGCGGCCTTTTCAATATCGACACGTTACTCTGTTACTCCCACAGACCACACTTGTGATCCGAAATATGTTGAAGAAGATAATAAATTTTCGATAATATTGACATATTTGGCCGATAATACGTGAAAGAGGTAAAAACTAGTTTCTAGGATCGCGTAAGTCCATACACCGCGTAATATACAACATGAAATATGCACCAGTAAATGAAAATACCACTTCACATGTAAATGTAATAATGTTATATAAATGTAAATTGTACACGCAATATACAGGCCTTTATACTATTGAAATAATATACTATAATATACACTATATATATAACGGGAGTTTTGCCGGTGGTACTTTCAAATTCGGTTGGAGGGATTACAAACATGTTAGCGGACTCGGTTATTTTCACAAAACAGATCTATACGTGATATTTGTTGGATTGTGATATATTTGTCGTTGTCGATGTTGCCTGTCAAGCGCTGCTACTGGTACTCTGCATAAAATAACAGTGTCCATACATACACTATAAGAGATTTCTTTACAAATAGATGTGGGTTTTGCAAAGCGAGATCTCACATTGGGGTATAATCCATAGCAGAGCTTTCTCTTGGCATGTACTATCGTAGAAGACCATTTAGAGGCATACAATTTCACATTTATAGGCAAGTTATCGAAAGCAGTAGTGTACACATGTTATTGGTTATGTATCTGTGTACGACTCAAATAATGTTCAGAAGTTTAAATTTTCCAATTAGAAACTTATCAATGTATATTTTAAGGCTTTTTAGAGCCGTAGAGTCTTTGTCTAATAACTAAACACTTTATTTGAAATTAGATGTATTACCTGTATGACTTATATACATTTATGTCGAAGTGTAACTTCTTTGCATATGGGCCGGAGGCCTGGGAACGCAAATAAATACTACTTTGGCTTCTGCATATATATTAGATTACGAATTTTAATCATTACTAGTGTGCACCCAAACCTTTCCCACATTTTTTTCACGTTAAATATACAGGAATATAATGAGGTGAATAAACACAAATGGGTATTTGTTCTTGTGTATATTTTATTTTTAAGTGACATTGTACCGATCTAAGATCAATAAATGATTTCGTTGAAGGGATCGGTGTAGTGTTATCTCTGGATGTATATGCTACGAGGTTCGACACGTCTTCACTCTCCGTGTCGAACTTCGTAGAATATACATCCAGAGCTAGTGCAGTGTATGCTGAGACCTGGTCTACAATCACACCGACATCAGACTGTGGACAAACAGAACCTGTTACAAACAGGGAAAGTAAACAAATGAATTGGGTTAATAACACTTGGCACAGCATGTTGGAAATACAGAGAGATAAGTATTACAGTCCATCATTTGATAAGAATAGTTGTATGGCCTCTTTACATTCACACAAAAATTAGAAGTTTCCCTGGCATTTCATGCGCACATAAAGAGGCCATAAAACTGTTCTTATCAAACCATGATGTGTGATAGAAGTCCCTGCTGTTCCAACATGTTGTGTCAAGTGTTATTAATCCAATTCGTTTGTTTACTTTCCTTGTTTGTAACAGGTTCTGTTTGTCAACGGTCTGATGTCGGCAGTTGTACTGTACCTCAGGTCTGAGACTGTACACGTGACTGTTAAATTATAGAAACAGCCTGGCTGGAGCAAGGCTGTTGCGTAACAGACTGACTCAACTTTCGAATAACGTCACCACACACACGTGACAGTTAACAATAGTGCTTCGGCGTTGGTGCATACGAGGAGACAGGGTACAATACACCGGTAGCGTTTACAAATCCTTCAAAGGGTGTGAGGCGAAAAGAACCGTGCGTCAAACCCTGTGATCGTACACCGCATAGTAAATATAACACAGAACTGTGGTAGTCTTGTACCTGTACAGACCTAGAGACCAACAGGTTGCGCCTACATCTACAAAGAAACACTACTAGACAATGGATAAGGTGAGTTATGACGCTACGTACACCGAACCATAAGTAAACTACCATAATATAAACTAAGATCGATAAGTAGAAAGACAAGGTGGGAGATAGGACAGATATAAATGCGCATACGGTGGTGATATTTTTTTAACTTAGTGTTCGGAGCATTTGTGACTATTTGAAGTTTGACAGCTGACCGTTTGTTTGAGTGACTGTCTACAGTTAGGTTCGTGTAATCATATCTTCATTGCAGTGTAAATCGAACAAGATGGTCACTTTCTGCACAAGGCTGTCAAAACGAGCTGTCGTTGAATAAACGTTGAGAAGTGAACTTAGTAAACGTTCTTTTAATTTGAAATATCTGAACCTCCTTTCTCTCGCCAATGTATCTATGCTATACGGTCCTAAAAGTTCGCTTTCAAAATCTGTCTTGCAAATTGCGAATCGGTGAAGACGTTTCCTCGGATAATAACGTGCGGTAGATATAGTCATAGACCCTACACGAATATAACGACCACTGACTAAATGGCTGTAAATTTATTTGTGAGAAGAATGAAAAATTTCCAGTGGCGAAAGAACAGCGTCGAATCTAGTCTTAAATTTGTGAGAAAACTTCATCTCAGCAGTAACGTTTAAACTCTAGAAAATGATAGGGTCTCCTCACGAAAACTTATAGCGCTCCGTCTATAAAACGACGACTGCACTGTGCACTATTACTAATTCCATGGTGAGTTTTGAAGTTGAATACTTTCCCTGAATAATCTTGGCATATGTTGTAAGCATTGGAGATGGTATGTTGGCGTATTAACGAGGTATCGAACAATGAGCTAATAAACTCGATTGAATTATCGTCCTGGTGTATAGTTTGATATTGAGTTCACTCATAGACCTGCCATCAAGTGGAGGAGGGTCTATGGTTCACTTCAGAATCTATCAACCAAGTTAAACAACACCGACCAGTATAGGAATACAAATAGTGCGTTGTCGATTTGTTTGGAGACACTTGTTGTGAAATGTAGAAGATTGTGGATACTTTTTTGCATCTAGACATCGCAAACAGGGGAAGCCTTTGAAATTCAAGATATGTATTTCACGCCTGATAGTATTCCCGGCCTGTTTTAGTGCACGGAATTCGACCCCATCCATGACACTTAATAGCTAGCATTATTTGTAATCGATAAGTTATATTATGCAACCACAAAGTCGCAAATTCAATTGTTTTGTCTTTCAACTACATTGTCATAAAGCACGATTACGGATTGAGAAACGTTCAATGGGACGGGACGGTCATGAGCAGTGTCACGGTGTGAATTGTGTGCATCTCGGAGTACCATATGGATCACAGTCCAGACAATGCATGCATTACGTTAGACCATAGAATGGGTTTGTAATGATTGTACTATCATTAATGTACGAGTGATCAGTGATAAATCAATGATTGAAAAGTACTGTTAAAAAAATAAATTGTAAACTGAATGTGAACATAAACTATTTTATTCTTTACATCTGCTCGTGGTTGTCATTCAGTGTTTTAGCTGTATCTCGAACCTTTTCTATATAATTATATTGCACAGTACTTGAGGTTTTTCATTAAAAAAAGACAATTCTAACTACATCAACATTCCTTGTAAATGATGCCCAATCTGATGTAAATATAATGTGATGAAAGTGGCTAGACGTCTTCTAGTTCCTGACGACCGTATTCCAATGTTATACATTACTATAACTTACTAATGTGTGAAGATAACGTACTGTGGCAAACGTGCTTTTTCAGTCACTGCTCCCAGGCCGTGGAACTCTCTGGATTCGTCTATTCGCAATGCACCTTCTCTGTCTTCTTTCAAAGCACAAATTAAAACACACCTCTTTCGAAAAGCATATTTCTCCAGCATGGCTCAGTGAATGTATTTTATTAATGGTTGACACAATGTGTCAGTTTTATTGAACCATTTTTATAGTTTATTTTTTTGTATTCTCCAATCATTTAATGCATATTTTTATTATGTGAAGCGCATTGAGATTTTTATGCAATTATGTAATGCGCTATATAAGAAATAAATATTTATTATGATTATTTATCATTGTAAAATCGGAATACGGTCGTCAGGAACTAGACTATTATTTATTTATTTATTTATTTATTTATTTATTTATTTATTTATCTATCTATCTATCTATCAAATTGTATTATACAGTCGCTTGTTTATTTTACTGTTTTCACATCCTATGAGTTTGCTGTTAATTTCAGGATCATCAAGCCGAAACAGGGACTGAATATGCTGTGTATGACTCTGAGTATGGGTCAAATAAAACCCCAGCAGAGCAAAGCTCAACGCAACCAACAACGAACGCCAATGATTTTCCCCAATTTGGCAATGAACAAGAAAATAGCTCTAGTGCTGGCCAAACTTCACATAATGTAAATTTTAAGTTTATAAAATCACCAGCTGGTATCCTGAAGGCTGTTGAAATGGTAAGTAGAAATTGTCAAATTTTGAAAAGTGTACGGGTCTTCTTTCAAATAATTTAAACCTGCACTACAGCTGCAACTGTGACTGACTAGTGGTCAATATTATATGTAATTAAGTAGTGTAGTGGCAAGTTAAAATTTTGGTTTTGAATCTGTCACCATATTAAAACTGTACTAGTTATAACTGGAAAATATTTTTTTTCGATCAAACACAATACATTCACTGACAATTATTAAATTACCAATAATTAGACATTGTTACATATTAACATTATCCATAAGAAGTACAGAAACAGGTTGAAATTGTGATCCTCGTTGAGGGCGCCGATTTTTGGGTGCGGACCGAAAATAAATTTGATTTGATTTATCGACTATACACAGTAAAGCACTTTCTCTATGTGCTACACTCCTTTATAGCAGTCATATTACAACAAGTAACACTGAAGTAAAAACACTTTCTCTATGTGCTACACTCCTTTACAGCATTCATATTACAACAAGTAACACTGAAGTAAAAACACTTTCTCTATGTGCTACACTCCTTCATAGCATTCATATTACAACAAGTAACACTGAAGTAAAAACACTTTCTCTATGTGCTACACTCCTTTACAGCATTCATATTACAAGTAACACTGAAGTAAAGCACTTTCTCTATGTACTACACTCCTTCATAGCATTCGTATTACAACAAGTAACACTGAAGTAAAAACACTTTCTCTATGTACTACACTCCTTCATAGCATTCGTATTACAAGTAACACTGAAGTAAAAACACTTTCTCTATGTACTACACTCCTTCATAGCATTCGTATTACAACAAGTAACACTGAAGTAAAAACACTTTCTCTATGTACTACACTCCTTCATAGCATTCGTATTACAACAAGTAACACTGAAGTAAAAACACTTTCTCTATGTACTACACTCCTTCATAGCATTCATATTACAAGTAACACTGAAGTAAAAACACTTTCTCTATGTACTACACTCCTTCATAGCATTCGTATTACAAGTAACACTGAAGTAAAAACACTTTCTCTATGTACTACACTCCTTCATAGCATTCGTATTACAAGTAACACTGAAGTAAAAACACTTTCTCTATGTACTACACTCCTTCATAGCATTCGTATTACAAGTAACACTGAAGTAAAAACACTTTCTCTATGTACTACACTCCTTCATAGCATTCATATTACAAGTAACACTGAAGTAAAAACACTTTCTCTATGTGCTACACTCCTTTACAGCATTCATATTACAAGTAACACTGAAGTAAAAACACTTTCTCTATGTACTACACTCCTTCATAGCATTCGTATCAAGTGTAAAAGTATACTATTTCAGATGGTTTATTTACAAGCCTAACATGTGACCATTCTAATGTGGTCAATTAGCAAATGAAACAGTATACCTTTACACTTAATATGGATGTTATAAACAATTGTGGTACATAAGAAAATGTTTTACTTTGGTGTCATGGGGTTGTACATCATCTGCATTCATTTGATAGCACAAAATGTTTGTCGTCGTTTTTACGCATTCATTTTCTCAGTAAACAACACGGCATAACAACCCCCCCCCACCTACCCTCAATATAGCTGCTGACATACCATTCATATGTAAGAAGATAGAATAATCACCCTTCGCTTATGTTTTCTCTATACCAGGTACTTGGTTTGCTTATATTCGCTTGTGTGGTTGGATATATACCAAGAAACGGCAATGGATGGGTATTTTTCGTCTTGATCTCAGTCTGGTCTCTCACTATCATCAACTATGTTTTATTTGTTCTAGAATACTCACAAAAACTAACATTTGTACACTGGGGTTGGGAGGTAAGCATTTCTCACTTTTATATGTACAGTTTAAACAGTACGTGACTCGTAAATTAACTGCATTTACAAGGAATTAGTCTGTAAGGTACGCCGTGACAGGGCGCCCTCACACATCGGCCAACCCGGGCCTGTGTGAGAGGAGGCTGGTGAGGGCGAAACGTCACGACGTGTCGAACAAGGCATTAGTACACACCAAGACCACTGCGCATGTATCTGTTGCTTCCTTATATATATATATATATATATATATATATATATATATATATATATATATATATATATATATATATATATATATATATATATATATATATATATATATATATATATATATATATATATATATATATATATATATATATATATATATATATATAGTGAAACGTCACTTTGCATAAATAATTTGAAGAAAGTGATTATTTTTGTTTGCTCACTTTCTTTACAAGTCATTTCCTGTACGTACAGTAGCAAAAAATGTACACATTTTTAACTTTTGTTTCCGTTTATTGAGTTACAAACGTTGACTTAGTCTGTCTAACTTTGTACATACTTTACATACATGAAACACAAAGTAAAATTCAAAATTAAAGTCCCAAATATATGCTCACTTCTGCTCTAAATGTTCATTTTAACGATTTAAATTCACACCTATTCATAAATCAGTCGCACAAGAGAAATGACAGCAAATAAACGTAATCTTTAAATCCTTACGAATTTGTTCCTAATTTCGAAGGAAAATAAGGTCAAAAATATTTTCAGTTACACGGTAAATGTACTAATAGTCTCCCTATTGGCTTAGTGTTCATCAAACTATTCGCAATCACGTCTTGGCGCTTTCCACAGAAAAGAACACTATTGTGTTTATAATTTCTTTATTGACACCCATACATACCCCTTCTTTGGATCACATATCCAAAATATGGCATACATAAATGGCAATATACTTTTTTATATTTGTGAAATGTACCAGAACGTGTTGATTTAGTGTGATTTTAATATCAAGCAAGATCGCGTCTATTAAAAAATGCGTTATTTAAAATGAGTTCATCCACACAAATTTTCATTTGGTTTCCTTTTCATCAGGAGTTGATATTCAATGGTTTAGCAGCAGTCTTATTCCTAACGGCAGCAATCACAGAATCCGTGATTGCCAGAAATGATGGCGCTCTTGTAGCTGCATGTGTAAGTATAAATTTTTTGTTATATTAGCCAAGTCAAGGTTTAAATTTGGTTTCAAATCTCGTCTGACGGCCTCATCTGGCGATTTTGATTGACATGGTGTTCGTCACAAAATCGAGACTGCTCGGCCTTTCAACAGCCTGACTGCTATTGATTATTCATTGATAAATGGTTGAATAATGGAATACAGCACAACACCATTGGCTATCTGTAAACTGCAGGAGGACCGACAGGGCGTTGCAAAGTCAACCAGTCAAGCATAATTACGCATTATCGCGAGATTTCGTTGTCACGCGAGATAACCCTTTTTATTAGAAAACTTATTTAAGTCAAGAAATTTGAGGTGAAAAACGACTTGGTCAGTTTAGTTTTGTACACAGCGACATTTTAGCATATCATTCTAAACACGAATGCTCAAAATATACATTTTGTATTAACTTAAAATAAAATTAACCATTGATGATAATAATTATCTTAAATTGTGAATTACATGTATCTGAATTTCACTATACTTCTATATCTGTGAGTCCATCCCGGGGTTTATAATTTCATGTAGTAATAACATCAATATAGTTGCTTCGTTTTTCAATATGTTACGCGCATCCACTTGTTCTTGAATTTGTAGATTTTTCTGTGGGTCAACACAATATTGTATGCAGTGGGATCAGTGCTGGCCTTTCGGAAATTAACTGGAAGGTTACCATGGGAACGGACCAGTACAACAGCTGGCAGTGGGTCGTCATGGTCAACGGAACAACAAACTAGTAACCCACCAGCAAATATGGAAGTCCCACCCGCGTACGAAACACCAAAGTATTAAAGTTATATATAGTGCATACCTAGTCAGCCAAAATATCAGGCCTGTTTGTTCTTTCCACAAAACACTTTCCGGGTTTTTTTTATCCGACGCGTTAATCGGTACATGGGCATCGGCCATTTCCTATATTGTTCGGATTTTCCCGAAATGTAATTTTCTTTGAGAGTTCCAACAAGCTGTTTTCACTGTAAATAAACGAAAACGTTTGGGGTAACGTGTTTCCAGTACTTACCCATGTTTAATACCAGCTTCTCCCACGCGTGGTACATGGCGCATGACAGCAATAGATCAATCCATTTATGTGTCTGTTATTTGACATTTTTGCGCCATGATTTCTGAAAACTATGGCGTTAGAAATTTCCTTACAATTGTTTTGCTTCTTAATGTTAACACTTGATACTGTTTTACCATAGGAAGCCCTTTTTAATTGCAAAGTATTTATTTTTTCGTGGTATTTACAGCCTTTTGCTGTCTTTCAATAACATCTCTTTATTTGTTGTGTCTATTTCATTGATTTAACTTTTACTGTATGTTTTTTTCGGTGCTGTGTTTAGTCTTTTGTGTATCTGATGTAGCTGTCATTGTCAGTTTGGTTGAATACCCACTAGAATGTATTAGCACTTATTAGCTACTTTGCTCACCAAGTATGGATAAAATACTAGTAATAAATACTAATTCGTCATTGATTACCACATGACATGTGCGGTTATATGTATTCATATATATGGCAACGTAGTTATGGGGGGGAGAGAGAGAGAGAGAGAGAGAGAGAGAGAGAGAGAGAGAGAGAGAGAGAGAAGGAGAGACAGACAGACAGACAGACAGACAGACAGACAGACACTGCAGGCATGCAGGCAGACAGACAGACAGACAGACAGGAACGAACGAACACCTAATGTCGAGAACACCAAATGTTAAAAGTTAACTATTGTTGAAAACGTCGATATTTTAATCAGATTTTATTAGTAGGGATGGGTAACTTTGGCTTAACATAGTAACAGATTCCAGCATCACAAATATTAGATTTACAAAAACGTTACCACGGTGATCACATTACACATAATAGTCCAATAATATTATCGCAAATATCAATGATCAAGAAGTGTTTGTCAGTTGGCAAAATATACACCCTACCAGTTAAAGTCAATTACTTATTTACATGTTCAAAGTCTAAAGATAAGTTGCCAATGCATGCAATGTGACGATGATACACAGTGCGATAATCTGCTGTGCATGACTCACTGCGATGACTGTGACATCATCAATGGTCAGCTGACCGTGAACAGATCTGTACAGGTGTGTGTGTGGTCGAGTGAGTACGAGTGTCCAGCTTTACATGAACAGATCTAGACAAGTGCCGTTCTGCGTATAGTAAATTGCGACCTCTCGCTGGCCACTATACACATCACAACGTTGTCCACTCGTAGTAGAAAACGACATCAAAGCAACCTGCAATATTTGGTACAAACTAGAAATGGACACGGTAAGTCTTGCAAACTTCTTCAGCTGATCTCTTCAGGCTTATGTCACTGATAAGAAAAACCCAGGGAAGGTCCAAGATGTCTTTCCCACAGTCACTTGTGAGCTAATATTCCATTCCAGGATTGTGATATTCTAGTCTAGGATGATCATAATACAAAATAATGACGTTATTATAGGTATTTACGATATTCAAAAAATATCGTTACGGGTCACTTTTTCATTATCCGAAACAGTGACCCGTAACGGTATCGTATCGTAAATACCTATATTAACGTAACGTCATTATTTGGTATTATGATCATCCTAGTCTAGAATATACTGTATCACCATTCTGGAATGAAATACATGTATTAGTTCACAAGTGACTGTGGTCTTTCCCCAAAGTTAATCCAGTACTTGCTAGCAGAATGACATGTTTGCTACCCGAAAGAATCTAGTGACCAATTATTCCATTTTTCTGAAAAACTGTTCGTAGTACAGGTGACCCTAGTCTAGATTCCAACTGTGGTCTAAACACACCACAGCTGAGACTAAGGTCACCCCTTTTCGTACAAACTATCTATAGGAAAAAAACAAACACAGAACAAAGTATCGTTGCCTGGGGTATGATGTCATTGATTAGATTGGATTGGGCGTAACTAACTAATAGCATAATTACTCAAGCGCTCCAAAATAAACCCTTCGGTGTCTGGGTTATTAGTCTGGATGCCAAAGTGGAGGTGCAAATCGTAACGATTCCGTATAGGGACTAGACTAGGGTTATTGTTACGTTGTAGTTCTCAATGCAGTGACTATACGTGTACATGAATACAATGTCTTATCATTTGACTTCGTCATATTGAAAAGTACCGTTTTAATATTCTTTCCATTCCGAAATTAGATATTATAAGAAAAAGTAGTTTTTGGGTTTGTCGTCAAACAGTCAGCTCTTACTTCCAATGAATACACATGTAAATGTTTTGCGGATAAGTTTAAATTATACCCTAAAACTGTGCACCAAATTGTGTAACTACATTATACCGCGCATGGATGTATTAGTCACTAATACATCCATGGTTCGAGGCAAGTAACTAATGTAATGTAATAACGTGTACACGGTAGCACAACATCAACCTACGAAAGGTGCTTTGGCCTGGAAACTGATAAATGTCCCTTTTATCATGTATTGCTATCAGCTCACAGCCGTACTTTCATGATATGGAAGGCCCGTGATGCATACCTGCCACACCATTTACCAAAAACATGACCGTTTCGACAATATTCTTTTGGAACTTACCATAGTCTGTAATACAGACATTCGTGCCACGTTTAGTCAGCACTAATATAATCATCAAGCTTAAGAAGCCTGATAGGGCTGAACAACACGACGTATCTTACAGTCGAAGTTTACCATTGCATGCAATATTTGCTGAGTATTTGAATATTTTCAACTAATTCAACGAACGTTTATACAAATATGGTATAACAAAACGTCGAAGACCGTATACATATATATAGTCAGTCGTCGTCTGCTTGCCTAATTCGACTGGTTGCAAACCCCTATGAGACTGCAAAAGTTTACAAGCCAAACAAGTAGGATATAGCTGATTTAATGCATTTATCATTTTAACATATTTTACGACGTAGATGACACAGGATTGTTTAATTTTTCTGTACAAAAATACATTGCTGTCCTATAGGCCTTGTAGGTTTCATTCGAGTGACCGCTACTTCGAGCCTGTAGGCTCAGAAAAAATCACAGACATGATTTCATTGTTTTCGCACACAATTAATTCTGAATACAATAAAATGTTAACACCATTACGTAATGCTAATATTAAATAACACGTTAATTTGTATATAGCTCCCGCTCACAGGTGACTCTGTGGTCGTTCATGTCGTTGGCCTTTCCCAAACCAAATGAAGTACGCCACCGTGCGCTGACTACTGTTAGGTGAACTGTAGGCGGGGCGTCACCCTTGTTGGACTTGGTTATCAAATATAAACGAACGATGTACCTCGCGCCTAATAGAATAGACAGGGTTGTGTAGCATGAATCGTCTGATAAGTCTTTCATAATATATACATTTCTTGTAATTTCACACTCCAATCGGACCACTTACACCTTCAGGAAAAACCAGCAAACATGGACGAACCGGTGTACGACCCAGCATACACATCATCGCAAGCAAGGGAGCAAACTCCACGACAACAACCGACACCTGCACAATTTGGTGCCGAAGAGCAAAGAACACCAGATGTTATATATATGTCAGTTCCTGTGAACTTGAAGTTTATGAAGTCACCTGCTGGTATTCTAAAAGTAGTTGAAATGGTAGGTGGACAAATAATATTTTATATTCTCAATGTAAATATGATCAAATATTAAATCAATCATATCGATCGTTGATGGTGATGACACCAGTAACTATGTTTTCAAATTGCGCTAAGTTAATTTTGATCCTAAAAATAGATTACACGTGTTTATTCTTGATTAGAATTCGTATTTTAAGATACTTTGAGAATATATCGTCCGAAATCTAGTAGTCTCTAAGGCACTGGGAGAACAAATGAACATCGTATTAGTCATGCCCTCATTTCCGCCTGAGGCCATCTTCGTCACAGTTTAAGCCGTACGGAACGATATCAGCGTCCCATCACACGCTGATATCAATATCACAGACGAATGTAACCAATACAATACACTGAATACATTATGCAAATATCTGTAACACGTATGTCAAGTTAATATACAATAGCTTATCTACAGTAATACAGTAACTTAATTGCAGTATAGGCGTAATGCATATGTCCTGCTTGCAGACATACATTGTCCCCGGCCTACACGAGAGAAGGAAAGGGACATGTCAGAATCGTCCCGACTTACTCTGTTAACAAGCAGGACAAGACCTAATGCAGTTCAATAAAAGCAGATCAAATCAAGGTTTGTTATCTGTGGCACTCTTTACAAAATAATGTCTGGACATCATAACAATATGAAATTATACACAATCCGACTGTGAACCAGTTTTAGAGTACAAACACACCTGAAACCTCTCCCCAACAAACCCATAGCCCCCTCTACCCGCTCTCCCTCATACATTACCACTATACACATGATGCATACTATGTATAGAATGAGTTCAGATATTGTATTCCCAGGCAATCGTAAAATAAGTCCTAAAGTGAGTGAACCAAATACAATGTATTGATTTGTTTTGTTCACCAAGTTTATAGCATAGTTTTATAGTTCATTCTGTCTGGATACCAACCTGGTATCAAATCATCTCTTGAGATTCAATGAAGGACAGAACTAGACTATAGTGTGTTAGACAATTCCACCATGTAACATGTCCAAGCATACACATTGTGAGTTACTGAAGAACACCAGCATCCATCCATATCATGATCTTTAAAATTGTCATCTGTCAAAGTTTTTATATAAACTTTTTCTGAAGATGCCAATGTGAAAACATATTCAGGAAATTTTGACATGATATTAATTACAATTTTCAACTTTGTTATTCACAGTTTTAAGCACCACAGAATCATGTCAACATGTATTATTATTAGAAATAACAACTACAGGATAAGAATCATGAATTTTGTCTTTGAACAACTAGAATTTGATTTACAAGTGTTATGCTTTCCCAGTGTTTATCTCTGAATTTGTGAGTAACTGACACATTACAAAATGGGAAGCACTTCATATATCGTTCACACAGAGATTTATAATGAAACTAGTACCACATTTGTCTCATAATCCATGTCACAATTGGGTATTTATTTGATGAATTTGTCACACAACAATAGCCTGATTACATTTTGTTAATGAGTTTGAACAGAAGTCAAATAGTTAGAAGTATGGAGATTTAATGCATGTCTAATAAATATGATGTAACTCTTGATTAGGAAAAAAGATGTTTTGCGACTGATTGTTGTGCAAGACATCTATGTCAAATTATAGATTTTACAAGGGTATGTAATGCCTGATGTAAAATAAGAATTATATGAAGGAGGATGAAGTGAGATATAACAGGTGTTTGACCATTCTTATTTTATTAAAGGTTTGTCTGTCTCTGTCTGTCTGTCTGTCTGTCTGTCTGTCTGTCAGCAAATTGGGCTAAAAAGCCTGAAATAATGATAAAATCATGAAAGTCTCGTGAAAAATAGTGGATATGGAAACTGACATCAACTAATATAAAACTTGACAATTTAAAACTGTTCTTCTAATCTGTAATGGCTGTATATCTGATGAGAAGAAACTAATAACACAGAGACCATATGGAAAACAACGGAAAACATAAACACTATTCTAAAATCTAGCAGAATTGGAACTATGCAATTTTTTTAGGGCTTAGGACTGTATAATCATTTCATGTCTTTTAGGCCAAAAAAATGATCTGGTTCTGGTCAGGGTAAACTTTCTAAAGTTGTGCGACGATGCGAATTTTTTTTTTTCCTAATTTTTTTTTTTTTGCAAATTAGTAAATACACATTTTTTTGACACTTTACATACTCTGTTCTATCATATTCATCTCTTGAAAAACTTCCTTTTTCTTCGAAGCAGTTTAGGCTTTGTCTTTAAGCAGTCTTGGCATGTAGGGTAGATTTCTGCTGCTTGTTCTCCTGATATCAGGAATAAATAAGGAACGGGAAAGCAAAAATTATCGAGAAAAAAAAAGAATCGATGCGAGGGTATTCAGGGCACGTGCGCGCTGGCCAGAACCAGATACATATTTTTTTTTGGCCTTACATACAGTAAACTAAAACAATTCTCTTGCTTTTTTTTTCAGGTATTTGGTTTAATAGTCTGGGCATGTGTTGTGGGTTATTTATGGAAAGCTGCCAATGGATGGGTCTTCTTTGTCTCCTTCACTCTCTGGCTTCTAACTATTGTCAATTATATTATATTCCTTTTTAATGTTTCACAAAAATTATCATTTGTACATTGGGGTTGGGAGGTAAGCATATTTTATTTGTATATCTTTTAAAGGTCACAAAAAAAAGTTTCCGTCCTTTTCAATTGCTATTAATTGAATTAACTAAAAATAACACTACATTTATTGCCCTATAATCATTCTCACCCAATGAATAATTGATAAATTTACATAAAAATTTAAAAATGAAGTATTGTAAATTATATTTGGTGTTAGTAGAGATATTGATAAGCTCTCAAATTTAAGTGACTTGGGTGATTTAAAATGGTTATAAGGATGACAAATGACATTTTGGATTTTTAATTGATAAAATTTAAAACAACCTTATTATATTTTTCTACTTAGAAATACAATGTAAATGAACATACATCAAGTCCATTTTTACAACTCAATAAATTACAAAAACTAAAAAGTGTGTAAAAAAAAGTTTATTGTACGGAAAATAGCAAACATTTTACACATTTTTCAATGTTTTGAAATTTATTGAATTTGAAACAATGACTTGATATATGTTCTTTCATATTTCCAGGTCGAAAAAATGCAGCAGAGTTGTTTTATCAGTCCAAATTCCCTGATAAATAGCCAATTTTCATCCATATGCCCACTTTAGATTCATGTGTCAGGTCAAATGATTATCAGTGTATACAATCAGACTATTTTAAATTTAGAAATTATCTTATTCAGAGAATCTCTCCATTGTTTGACATCTGTGTAATTCAATATATTGACAGTATATGCACAGAAATATGTGACCTGTCAGTGGTGAGAAAAAAAATAATTTTGAATCAAAATTGCCAAATTTTTTAACAAATTTATTTTATTATTTGAAATGTGGGTGAAATATTGCATGTTACAGATACAGTAGCCATAATATAAAGTCCTAATGGCAAAAACAGGAACGTTTTTTTCATAATTTTTATTTGTAATTTCAAATTATTCTGTTATTTTATCTGCTGAAATGTATATGGTTGCCTCTGGATCAAATTCTATTAATATCCCACTACTTCACAATTTGTTGACAAATATTTTTAGTCAGTTTATAGTGGCCATATAGATAAGGATTTGGTATTTATTTTGGACTTTTAATTCATAAAACAATTTTATCATGGCTCCCTACTTGAAAAATTAATGTGAAACAACATATACCAAGTCCTTGTTTGTAACTCAATAAATGGCGAAAAGATTACTAAATGTGTAAAAAGTTTATTATTGTATGTACAATAACAATTTTTTTTACACATTTATTAATCTTTTGTAATTTATTGAGTTACATGCAAACACAGATTTGGTCATCATATTTCACATTGATTTTTCAAGTAGATGTTCATGATAAAAATTGTTTTATAAATTAAAAATCCAAAATAAATACCAAATCCTCATCCATATGGCTACAATAAAACACTTAATATAAGTTCAACTATTATAATGCTCATGTCAATTAATGTCTTTACATGGTTTAGTGGAGGTACCTATATTAGTGCAGTTGACGCTTTCAGAGAAATTTCTTCAAATTTTAATTATATATACCCTGGTAATATAAATTATATCATTAAACTGTTTGTGTAGAATGCTTAAAATTACTAGGTTGAGTTCTACACTACCAAGTGATGGGTATACTGTGTACAATGTACTACATACCCTTTAATATGCTGTAAAATGACCTTCAAAAACTATTCAGCTTTATGTAATATGCCCCTTAATGCATCCATGGCCAGAAGTCAGATATTTTGCACGAAATACATTTTTACATTTAACTCATGCACGTTTTACATTTTTTAAAGAGAAGTTAGAAATCATTAAATGCAAGCTACCCGGACCATCGCCGAGAAAAAGAATGTATTTCGTGCAACTTTAGAATGTATTAAATGTATTAAATGCAAGGTCCCGTACCGTCTCCCAATACGAGAATATATTTCGTGCAACTCTAGAATGTATTAAATGTATTAAATGCAAGCTACCGGACCATCACCGAGAAATAGAATGTATTTCGTGCAGCCTTAGAATGTAAAAATGTATTAAATGTAAAATAGTAAAGTACAGGCCATAGCTCCCTTAATGATCATCAAATAACCTTGTTGTAAATTGATGACTATAAATTGATAATTCAAATAAAACTATACAATAATAATCTGCTATAATTCCCATGCCTGCACAAATCTAAATTGTGACAATAGTTTTTTTGAGTTTCCCTTCTGAGCATTAGATAGCCATAACTCGTATAAATAGTATTTATATTTATATATACTACGTAACTAGACAATACCCAATACCACCAGCAACTTGTACAATAGCGAATGATGAATGTGAAAAATTGAAAATTTACATGTGCACTAAACTTCATATGCTGGACTCCATCACATAGCCATTTAGGCAATTAATTTGTAAATGAAACATATTGTATAGATATTACTGGCCTAGACTTAATCCATGGAAGATATTACGAGTCGTTAAACAACTTATATAACATCTTTTATATAATAATACCCTGGATTAAGTAAATGCTCTGCTACTAATATTGCACTGAGCACTGTTCTCTCCATGGAGACATTTATGTGGATATTACTGGGGTATGTTATTATCCCATTATTATACATTATTAACTGCAATGAATTGCCTGCAGTGTGTAACTGTATCCAGAGCTGATGTCATAATTATGATGGAAAATAATATCAAAAATTGGATCCATATCCAAAATTAGATCCGCACTGCAAATGTCAGACACTGATATAATCTATGTTAACGTTATGACCACACCATCAAAAGCTAGCTAGCTTTGTGTAAGATTTGAATCTGTTACTACTATACTACAATAGATAAAACCAACCAGGTAATTAACTGCTACATTGTCATGTCAAAATAAGTAATTGGATGACATTGTAATACAGTGAATTTTTTGATTGAAAATATGTTCTCATTGTGTGCGGTTTATACTACAGATCAAATCAACCACCAATGAATTATGTACACAATATGTGTCTTTTCCTGAGTAATTTAACAACATATAATGAATGTAATGAATGTACATAATTATCACAGAGCTGATATTTCTTAAGCAACACTGTGAAATATCAAGTGTGTCTTAGTAACGTGTGTCGTAAAAGAAGCTGTAGTTTACAACAATGCAAATCTTTGCTAAGTTCTTTAGCACCCCCCCCCCCTCCTCCTTGGGTCAGTGCCCAAGGAGGGGGATATTAAAACGGGCTCCATATGTCTTCGTTTGTCAGTGTGTCATGTGCAGCCATATCTCACATGACATGTTAATTAATTTCAAGTATAAATTAAAACATATGATCTTAAATTCTCTCATTGACTGGGATTTAGTTTCAGCTGATTTAATTCTTAATTTGGGAAATGAAACCACACTGTGATTGATATTTGATTGTCATGGTAATATAGATATGTTAAGTTTTATGTTGATTTGTTTCAGGAATTGATATTCAATGGTGTGTCAGCAGTTTTAATTTTCACAGCAGCAGTTACAGAATCTGTCATAGCCAATGGTATCGATACCCTTGTTGCTGCATGTGTAAGTATTAGATGTCCTTTCTGATCAACACAGTGGTATATACATACAGCTTTGCACTGTGACTGCCTCTGTCTCTGTCTCAAGTCTCTCTGTCTCTCTTTCTGTCTCTATCTCTCTCTCTCACACACATGCACACACACGAAATACAATCACAAACCCAAAGAAACACATGCATATACACTCATTCATACACGCGTCACACACACACACACACACACACACACACACACACACACACACACACACACACACACATATGCATGCAGACATACATACATACATACATACATACATACATACATACATACATACATACATACATATACATACATACATATACATACATACATACATACATACATTCACTTAATAGCAAAGAGTCTGTCAGTCACTCTGGTTTTAAAATTATTTTATTGTACTGTTTGTTTTATTATGGCACTGTTTGTTGTATGTAGCATTATTTTTGGGTTCCTGAGTTCAATATCCTGTAGGAGTGAAAAAGCAGTATTTTTGAATCTCTTCTGTTATAAACATTGGACAAATTCACACCTAATAATTACTTTTCATAATAGTAACCATAATTTTTTACAATGATCCTGATCTCTGCGAGTGAATTTCTAGGTGCAAAAGTGAGTGAAATTTTCAGAATTTTAATAATATAGGAAAACTGGACTGATACGGATTATTTGGTAAACAAAAGTAACCAATTTAGGAGACATGTCCTATTCACTGGGATTCACTTGGAGCTTAGTACTCCCCCAACCCCCACCACACTCCCCACTGTTAAATTTTTGAAACTTTAGAAAACTAACTTTTTTCCCCCCTGTTTCTGGCAGGTTTTCCTCTGGTTCAACTTCATTGCATATTCAATAGGGGCAGTTCTTGCATTCCGCCAAGTGAACGGGAAGTGGCCATGGGAGAATCATAGTACTACAGCTGGAGATGGGTCATCATGGTCAACAGAACAACAAACAAGTCAGAGACCCACTGCAGCATCAGTAGAAACTCCACCAGCTTACGACTACGATGCAAATCCCAAATACTAAAGACACAGAAAAGTATAAAGAGCTAATTATATGTAAATTGACATCTCACAGGGAGTTGCAACTCTCTCGAAACAGCAAGAGTTGTACCTTGATAATAACAAACTGCATAAAATGTGACTCATAACTTTAAAATTAAAAACTGCAGTAGGTGACAATGGGAGTATTTTGTAGACAGTTTTATTTGATGATTACCCATGACATCATATCCTGAAGTACAGGAATCACCTATATAGGTAAACTTAAACTTAATTTGGGCTATAGGTGTATATATTACAGTGTATACAATGAAAAACAGTTTAGGGCATGGACCCAAAATTACAGCTATTGAAGCTAGAATAAGAGAGAGATATACCAGCCATAGATCAGATAATTAAAGTGCTGGTAGCTATATCTGTTTGCTTTTATTTGTCAATTTTTTATCTGTTGTAAACGATATACTGGAAACTATTAGTTCAATGATAATTTGATGGCCAGGAACAAGACAGATATAAATCCTACACCTGTATATAATTGTTCTGTCCCATTATATTTTGTTGAATTATTGTTTTTCTAATCCTTAATGTTACCGTTTACTCTATATTGATGTCTGTATGTAAACAAGATACAGACTCATTGTTTGTTTGTTTGTTTGTTTGTTTGTGAAGAGGTCATAAATTTGTTGGATGTTGATCGGCTTTGATTGGCAAGCAATACCTCAGCAAGTACAACATTTGTCAAAAATATGAACCAAACCATAATTCCTGTTGTTACAACTACTAGAGATGTGAAGTTTACACAATGAGTCACAAATAACTTTTACCATTTCTATACACATATATGTCACAACATGTCACTCTATATCACTGAATGGTCATAACAATTTGGCAAAAAAGAAAAATTATCATAAATTAAAATATGTGCAATCGTGTTACATACATGTCTCAAATTTAGTCTTTGAGAGAAACGTCATTTATTAAAATGAGAATACTTTTCATATTACTGTTAACGGAAGTGTTACAAATTACTTCTAAATGTTTCTGACATAGCAGTAACAGCATGCACACTACTACTAGTGTCAGTTACAACAGACATGAGGTATAATTTCTTGAAGTTCAAACAAATCCATGGTCAGCTTGCAGCCATCTGAACTGTTTCTTTCATGCAGTTACTGTTTGTATCATTAACTAAATAAAGAATCCACACTGTGTAAGTGATGTTTGTTTGTTATCTTTATGGTGTCTATCTCAACATGAAACCTTGTGATCAGGCTCACTGATCTTGAAAGTTCGTTTGACTGTTTTTGTTTTGTCAGTGTGCAATATAAGAGTGTTAAATGCAATGTGGTTTACATGACAACAGTCTTGACTTTTACTTATGGTCCAAGAAGTCATATAGTCATTGCAAAATGAACTAAAAACTGGGTTTGCCATGGTGACAAATATGGTACAAAAATTTGTTGATTTGCTGTAGAATAATACAGTGCAGATGTATCATTCTCACAAACCAGAGTTATTATTTCTACCACTACACTTCAAAATTAGGGACTGGCTCATTAAGAACGGTACCGTAAAACAGTCGTGGTTTGCGACGATGAGATGTATTCATCTGTTAGTTTTGTTGTTTTTGTTAACGACGTATTTGCACAGTTGGTGTCTTCCAAATATGTATAATGTAATAAAACCAAAATGCATAAATTATATTCTCATTTTCAGACCATGGTAAAGTAACAATTAGTTTCTATATATTAATCTACCTAACTGTGCAGAATTTAAAAAAAAAAACCAATGAAACAATGAAGATTTCACAAAATAAGACAGAGTGATGAAAGAATTTTGTTGCAAAAACACAAAGGATGATATCATGGAGATTTTAAAACTATATTTTTAGGTTAACATTGATGTGTCAGTTTTAGGTTAACATTGTCTACTGTTGCTTGTGTGCTAGGAAAGATGATATGATATTGTATAAATTTACTAAAAATTAATGCAGATATTTCTTGTATCACAGTTTTGTAATTTATTGACTGAGAAATATTGTTATTTTTAATATAAAATCATTGTTATTTGGTATTCAATGTGGTATGTATATGTTTTGTAATATTTCAATAAATATACATTTTAACTTGTTTCTCACCTTTCAGTGTTGATATGTTTCTTGACTATTCTTTTTATTTGCCAATAGTTTCCATAATGTCAACTCACTGTGGAAAGTTCTACAATGACAAGATAAGTAACAACAGATCTTGTATTTCATGCATATACAAATGTACATACAAACACAACACAAACTACCTGTAAAGGGACCCTGTGAAGTCACTTGTGAATGAGCTTTACACTGCAAAGTGAACAGCGCCCTCATGCGACGACTTTTAAGAATACATATTTTTCGCACCCACGCAACAACTACCAATAGCCTGCACTCTATGATGTAAAATTGATTATTCATGATCCACCACCAACTAAAAATATTCTTTGCTTAGTTGCTTGCAATGTAGATGAATTCCTTCAGATTATGTGTTATTGTCAGGACAAAAATCTCTACAACTATTCTGTTGTGATGTAAAATATTCAAATCCAATGGAAATATCTTAACTGTGACATATCAGAAACAGTAATTGACATGATATTCCGCTGCACTGAGTATTGTAAAATTTTAACAGTTGGAAGATAATGTGCCCACTTAATAAAAGCTGATTTTTAACATTTTTAAGGGTGTAAAGTTTACTGCATAATATGACTGCCACCATGGTGTGATTTATGCAGCAAATATACCCCAAAATACAACCCCCCTCCCCCCCCCCCCCAAAAAAAAAAAAAAAAAAAAAAAAAAAACTAAAAAAAAAAAAAAAAAAAAAAAAAATAGTCAGCTTGTCCCACACTGAATGTATTACGGGGAATAACAGCTTCAGCTTCACTTAGTACTGATAAAACTCAAGCTTGGTATTTAACATTATTCAAATTACTATACATATGAAATTATCACAAGATATAATGTTATCAACCCCATTTTGTAGTTCCTCCAAGGGTATGCATTGACATTAACATTATACTAGAATAGGTTAATGAATAGTAATAATAATAATGTTGGGTTTATATAGCACTTTCCGATGCTGTGCTCAAAGCGCTTTACAATTATTACCCTGGTTCAGATCACAATGGCACGACGACTTTATGTAAACATTTTCACCCAAGTAAAAAATATTACAAACTTATCTTATTGTCTCAAAACAATTAGCACAACTGTAGAAGTGATCCTTAGACCCATAAAAAAATTTGGTTCCAGTTACCCGACCCCACCTAGTTTTTCACACCGACCCTAAACTTTTTTTTACATATTTGAGAAAAAAATAATAAAATCGCAAAAACTGTGAAGTCTCACAAGAAATAGTGGATGAGGAAACTGACATCAACTTAAAAAGACAATATAAAACTGTTCCTCCAATCTGTAATGGTTGTACATCTGATGAGAAGAAACCAATAACACAGAGACCATTTGGAAAACAACGGAAAACATAACTACCTGAATTAGACTTACACATGAAAAAAAAAATAAAAATCTACCTACCCCATCTATTCTAAAATTGAGTGTAATTGGAACCACACAATTTTTGTGTTTAATAGTCCTTTGTGATATTTGGGTACCAAATTTGTTCAACAGCGCCCTCACAAGGCCATCAACACTGTAGACATATTACATTTCAACAAATGTTCAGATATGGTATTTATTATTTTATGGATATCATGTCAAAATATTGTGAGTGTAGCTCAACGGTCATAGACTAGTTTTACATCTGTAACTAAAAACTTGAATCACATCTAAAAAATAAACCAATACTTAAATATACAGGACTATTTAATATTTTATAAATCTTTTTAGCTAGAAGATAAAAATTTAGCACCAAAAAATGTTCTTCAAAATGGATCCTAAGTCTGAGTAGTATCTCACAATAATGCTTATATATGCACAGAGGTCAGAGGTCATACACACTACAAGGACTGATAACTCACTTTAAAATTTAAAATTCCTATTCAGTATTGGTTTAATATGTTTTAATACTGTTTTCAATTTTAGGTCTAGACTTAGAAATATTATTGGCATTGTTGTGCTTAAAATTATTGACTTTAAAATACCAATATCTTGTAACATAAATCTGAGGTACGACCAGCTAACGATGTATCTCAACTGTACAGTGGATGGGCTAAACCATTATTAACACAACTTTGTCAATGATGCAAGCACTCAGCTCATTAAAATTTAATAAAAGGTAACATTACAAAACTCAAGATAAGGCCAAATAAAAAAGTTGTTTGGTTCCGGTTACCCAACCCCAACTAGTTTTTCATGCCAACCCTAAACTTTTTTTTACGTATTTGAGAAAAATAATAATAAAATCACCAAAATCGTAAAGTCTCACAAGAATAGTGGGTGTGGAAACTGACATCAATTAAAAAAGACAATATAAAACTATTCTTCCAATCTGTAATGGCTGTACATCTGATAGGAAGAAATAAACAACACAGAGACCATTTGGAAAACAATGGAAAACCTGAACTAGACACTCACAAATAAAAAAAATATAATAAAATAAAATAAAAAATCTACCTCCCCCACCTATTTTAAAATTGAATGTAATCGAAACCACACAATTTTTTTTTATGCCAAAATATCAAACAAAACAGACGTTTTTGTCAACGTATCTTTTGTGTCAAATCTGTTTTCAAATGCCTTTGACAGAATTTTTGACACTTGGTGATGCAATAAAGATTCTATTCTATTCATAGTAATTCCCATCATTTAAAAAAAAAAATTTTCTTCTACAACTTTTTGTTTAAATTTCACGAGTCATGGATACACCTACACATATATATCAATGACATTTTTGCCAACACTGAATGAACAACACATCACAGATTTTATTTTTATGCATACTTTATTTTTGTACCCATTGGTTGAAACATAAACACACCTTTGTCAATGTAAAGTCCCAGCAAATTGAGTTACATATGTAATATGTTGAAAAGACTACATGAACGATAATGAAAGTAAAATCCAAAGAAATTATGTCCTTGGCAAGAAAATCGACAATGCTATAAAACAATGATTGCATTTCATGATTCCTTTTGTCATCTTGCAACTCTGTATCTATGAATCTAAGCACTAGAACGTTGGCAACAATATTTGAAACTATGGCAATAAAGGAGTAATCAATTACCAAGAATCTTTGAAAATAAGTCTTTAGCAAAAATTTCCAGGTTTACAATATGATCTGATAGATTAAGAATCAATCAAAAATTATCTTTATTGACAAAGTCAATTCTTTACTGAATTGAAAATCATCCTGATGTCATGCATCCCCATCGGAATCTACTAGTGCATCATTACCATGGCAACTGCCTTGCTCATAAAGTGGAATTTTGGTAAACAGACACTGATATTATTGAAAGATGAGACATCTTAGAGAATGATTAGGTGTTTTTTCAATACGTAAGATGATCCTCTGTGTATTTGAGTCTTCTTCCGTATTTTCAGCACTTTAGTCAAATTTCACAAAGTAATAAAGCTCTCCTTCCTCTCAATTCCCATTTGATCCTCATCCTGTTACCGAGTAATTTGATGCATATATACTGTTTAAGCTTTGAACCCATACACTAACTGAAGTACTTGGAATGGACATGTTTCTGACCTGTTTACATCACAATCTGTCTTTTGCTTCATTGTCTCCACAAACCACTTGTAATGCTAGTAACAGCAAACGATTAATGTGGTCATATGGATGGGATTGGTATTTATTTTGGATTTTTAATTTATAAAACAATTTTATCATGGCTTCCTACTTGAAAAATCAATGTGAAACAACATTTGCCAAGTCCTTATTTGTAACTCAATTGCAATAGACTAACAAATATAAATGCGTGTTATTTTACGTACAATAACAAACTCCCCCACCCCCACATTTTTTAGCTTTAGCATATTAATGATACTGAAATGCATGTAACATAAACAGATACAATCTAAACTCGATACACATAAGATGACCTTTGACCTCGTAGCAATAATTTTTGTACAATTAAATCTACTCATCATTATTGCATAGATTACATTTTAACTTGTAGATAATTTAAATACACAAAGGTTAAATTTTCTGTAAATTAGCTACAAACAATCATACACAGTCAAGTGAATTTACTGGTAATTTTTGCACCTGAAAAATACCCTAAGTTATTATTTCACATCAGGCGAATGGTAAATAATATATAGAATCTATAATACTATTACAGTGAGAGTTTTGTCTGGGGGGGTTGGGGGGTATTTTCTAATTCAGCAGAATGGATTAGATAAATATTAGCGGAGTCATGTTTGCGTGAGAGTTCTACATAAAATTTATGGAATTTGCCATTGTCGATGATCGCTACTCATGTGAAGTGATTTGACTATCAGTCTATAATACAGATGTGGTGTATGCCATGTTGAAAACCGATTAGTTTTTTTGACAATTAACCTGGTAGATGTGGCATTTTAACCTACAAAACTATACCATCAAGAAATTGCAAACACAAGTTTTCACTAATAAATATTCTGTCTATACACTATGCAAAGCATGGGTTATTCTCTAGTATCTTCCCAAACCAGTGTTGGAAAGTAACCAGGGTTAGTAAGGGATGATCGCACACTGTCGCATAAGCTCAATAAGCGAACTTCATTCATTCAGGACAACCCCCCACCCCCAAATTATCGTTCACAAGTGTGTGACGTTGTGATCATCCCTAAATATATTTTATTTTTTATTTTTTCTTGATAATTTTTATTCTTTTGAACTTACCTACATGTTATCACAATACTTCTGAGTCTTATTATAGTAGTTTACATATAAAAATAAGCCATATTGTTTGTGCAAATCACTGCAATATAGCAGATAACTCATCGATATTTTCTGTATAACATCCCCCTGAGGTAGTTTCAAACCGGTTCAACTAAATCAATTTACAACCAATTTAAGGGACAGGAGAACTGAATTCAATTCGAATCGAAACAGGTTCAGAATTTAGGTGGGGACAGGGTTTATGTTTATCTAACAAAACTGTAGATTTTAGAAAGGTGTGAATATCAGCGAGGAAAGGGATAAAGTCAGATATGGAACCACATTTTGATTGGCCTCTAAATATTACATGAAATCAGTCATCAAGCTTCTATTCACTGAAAGCATTGTAGTCAATTTCTTTATTTAGACAGGTCCTTCCTACCTTCCAAAAAAATATGGAATAATAAAAGAACCTGTGACACACAAGTTCCAGTGTGGGTACGCTGGGAGGTATCATGCTTGTGGTGTTTTCTACTGACTATTACTTGCTATCCCAGAAAGCTGTAGAGAACACTGCAAGCACTCACCCAAAGTATGACACACCTACATTCAATCTTGTGTCATTAGGTTCTCTTAATTATTATCATTCACCTGGTGATTTACTAAGTAAACTCATTTTTATCCTGATTTCGACTGACAACAAAACTCTGCGCGTTGTGCACACTGGTTGGGTGGGTCCGAGCATACATGTCTCTATCAAATCAATAACTTATACGATAGCTCTTTGTAATGTAACATAAAAATGGTCATCCTGTTCTAAGTTGAATAATTCTACAGTCTCTAATATATCTATTTCAATTAATTTTGTCATGGTTTAAAAAACTATATACTATATACAAATTCTTTTATAATTCTTACTATAATTTATTTAAATATATAAGTGTTTAATATAAGTTCTATATATATCTCAATATGCAAACACATGCATGCTTCTATATTCATCACAGACACGTGTGAATACATTATTAACTGCAGTTTTTAAAGTTAGAAATACAATGCAGAATTCAAAACAAAAGACATGTATACAATGTACAAGTATAGTCAATCACCAGACCTGTTACCTAGTGTTAATCAGAGATGCACCACCCTATACGATGCCATACACTTTATACATCAAGGGGCTGTTCGCACACTACTCTAGGGGTATATTTTCATCTCACCATAACTAAACATTCATGCATTAAACTTGCCTGTTACTTTTGATGATTTTTGGTTTTTCATTTACAAAATAACAACACAAAAATATAGGATAATAATATGTCTTTTCTTTCTTTAATCATAAAAATATTCTTTTAAATGCAATAAAGACAAAAAAGGCAAAAAGTAACCAGAAGCAATTAACACCACTGTTTTTAAAATTGGGGAGTCTGCTATGAGTTTGTGCCCTGCTTGTAGTGGAGTTGTGGTGAACTGGATGATGTAATTTCTAGGTTTTGTTGTTTGTAGTCTGTTGGTCTACAGTTATGTAAGTCTCAGAAATGTGAACAATGTCAGAGTTGGTCAACATTCTTGAGACAAATAATGACTGAACAGATTATATCATTATCCAAGCTGATGTCTAGAATTATTTCACATCACAGCAGGGGCATGCACAGACTTGCAATACATTTGCTGCATTCAACAAGAAATAAGGATAAAGTTAAAGATATTAAAGAATATTATACTTTACTTATTTACTATAATTTTTTTTTTTTTTTTTTTTTTTTTTTTTGGGGGGGGGGGGGGGGGGGGGGCTTTAGTTAGAAATCTGTTTAATAACTTGAGAGGCTGCAGGCCAGCATACACAGTGTAATGTCTTCATTGCAACAAATAAGAATGGTTGAAACATCATCAGCAAGTGTTTAGCTGCATTCTAGGCCACTAGGAAGACTTGAGACATCTTTGGTTAGCATTTTGACCAATAGGAAGACTTGAGACAACTTCAGTTAGGGTTAAGCAGTATTCTAAACCAATACGAAGACTTGACACATCTTCAGTTCGTTTTTTGTATTGAAGACCAATATAAAGACTTGACACATCTTCGGTTAGTGTTTAGCAGTATTCTAGACCAATGGAAAGACTCAAGGCATCTGTACATGGCAATTAATCATACTCTGAACCAATAGCAATGCTGAGGTCTTCACCTATTATGAGTGTGGCATGATACCATTTGTTTGTATCCACGACAACTGAAATGAAACAAATCATAAGAATGAAATGAATTTACACTGTTAAAAAGAACTTTTGAGAGCAAGATTGATTGTAATTGTTTATTCTTATGTAAACTTTGCCACTTACATTTAGCACACAAGTGTAATATTTTCTTTCATATAATTTCAGAATTTTATGACAAAATGACACCCATTTCTCAAGAAAAGTCACAAAGTACAGAATTTTTAAAACACCTAAATATATAGTCTGTAGAATTCCAACAACTTTTACTTTATTTGTTCAATGTGAAAGTAACTGAATTGCAACTCAAAGATTTTAGTAGAAAGTTATACTAGTATTTCATACTGACTTTGACCCAACTTCATTTTTGTGGCCTGAACATTTTGACTACAAAGTAAGGATGATCACAACACTTTTGGAAGTTAATATACTGTTTGACATTTCATCAAATAACATCCATCTTTACTACAGTGTAGTAGTAACATTTAGGCGGTGATACAAATGTCAACTGCTTACGACCTCTGACCTGGGATTGCCAGATGAAGTAACTACATGTACTGCATCAATCTAAAAACAAACATCTTTAAATATGTTTCATATGCATTTACAAAAAAAAGTTACACCATTTTCAAATTGATTTATTTTGTCATAAAATTATTTCAGTAAGACTAAGTTTAAATATATAAAATTTTTAATACATTCATATTACAAATTCACTCTTATTAAAGTACGGTACTTACTTATTTCTCCAGGCTCAACAATAACTTCCATTCTGCCAGGACATTCATAGTAACATTCTGGTGGTGGTACAAGTGTCCACTGCTTACGGCCTTTGATCTGGGCTTGCCAAGATGACGTACCTACTGCATCAATCTGAAAACAACATAATTAAATAAAAGTAATTATAAAACTTATAAAATTTATTTCACAATTATTCACAAGTTACTGTAATACAATTCTACAACAAGCTAGATAATGGAGGGAAAATGCCTTGTTATCTGCATCATATGTTTTATTTTAAGTTTATGATTTGGTGGAATTGTAGAAATATTGATAATTTTATGAATATACATCAAACTTGAGGTTTCTTGGTGATTAAAAAGACAAAAATTTGAATCCAAAATATTGTTAAAGTTAGTTTCTGATTACATGGTACACAAAAAGAAAAACTTACATGCATATGTGCTCCATAACCAGGACTCCCCATAAAGATCCAATCTGTTTTACTGGATTCTGATTCCTCTGGGATGAAGTAGGGCCGGTTATAGTGACGTCTGAGAGCATTGGCTGCACCGGGGTCACAATTACTCCTATAGAGAAAAAACATAGAGTTGACCAGTCTAAGGCATGTTGTTATAATCCAAGAGAATGCTATACTATAGACCCAGTGTAATAGAGAGAAAAAGATCTATTGTTGACCAGTCTTTGAAACATATCTGCAATCCTAATAAGAAGTATGATACAACCAAAATCATTCATGGAGAGAAGAAAGGTACGACTGACAGTCTTAGAAATATTATGATGATACTATAGGTGCTACTTATTTACACAACCAAAGTTATTCCTACAAAGATGAAAAAACACAGAGTTAACCAGCCCTAGAAACATATCTGTAATCCTAAGGGGTATCATTAAAACTCAATTCTTCCGGAGAGGAGAAAGGTACGACTGACAGTCTTAGAAATATTATGATAATACTAATAGGTATTACATACAGTCAAAGTTACTCCTACAGAGATAAAACACAGAGTTGACCAGTCTTAAAAAACATTCTTGTATTATCCTAAGGGGTACTATTGAGTCAAATCACTCTCTTGGAGAGAAAAACACACAACTGACTATAGCCATAGAAACATTACGATAATCCGAAGTGTTACTTTAAAACCAAGGTTACTCACAACAAAGATACCTGGCCTGTTTTAGAAAATATACTACCAGTATATATCACGTGTATCATAAAGCTGAATTTATTTCTAAAAGAGCAATAGACAAATATGAAAATTCTAGTTTAGGTACTACAGCATTACAGATACTCTAGAATAATGAGTCGATAAGTTAATTTTTACCAAAACTTTATTGACAACAGTTCAATGAGACAAATACCCTGTCTACTAGTTATTGATAGAACCATGTACACTAGTCTCTGTGTATACAGCTTGATTACACATTTTAAAACCTACCCAGTTCTCAATAAATTGAAAATCTATGGGATGCTGATATTATTTGATTATACATGCTTCAGTAATTACACCTGCACAAATAAGTCAAAAACAAGATAAGACAAATATTATGAAAAAAAAATTTTTGTTGGAACTAAAGCGGTAAATTAAAGATTACTGAAAGGAGATTCCATCCCAGTAAATTGACTTTTTTCAAAACCCCAAAATAATCGAACTGACAACTTTAACATTTTAATCGTTGTATATTAAATTTAATGTACATTAAGGTCAATTAAAGTTCCTAGGCAACAAAGGCAACAGATTTTATGATTCTTTTTCTTGGTTATTAATTTTACAAAAATCAACAGGACACATCTGAAATTTTCCATAAATTGATCATAAATGTCACATACACCTGTTGTGTAGAGTCAATATACCATATTACTTATTTATTTAATAACAGGGATTAACTACATTGTATATTTAATTGTATCAGTGATTACAGAAATACTCTTTTATGAGATTCAAGTTATGAATTATTACATTACATTGCTGTGCTGTGTTCATACAGAGGCCAACATTAACTCATTTGCTTGAAGACAAACTTGTCAATAATGTATACTACCACGGTACCAGGCACTATGATACACACGGAACAATTATGTATTATTATAAGTTAAACACAGTTTTCATATAGCCTTCAGTGACTGGCTTAGATGTATCATGTAGTATGGACTAGTCAACCATAGTGACCTTAATTTGCATACAGTGATCACTATTCATTTTCTATCTTTCCTAGGGTACTATTAATGTAGTATGGGAGTCCTACTGCTGCTTTGCTTTGACTATGGAAAGAAGACATGTCTGAGAATATGATGTGTTATGTTCAAAACAATGTTGTAACTCCATTGAACATAGACAGTGGAGAAGTTCTACACCGTCTATGACTAAACATGTAACTTGCTGCAATTTTACTTAGTTACAAAATGGGCCAAGTATAAATGTAAATGTATGGAGCTGCAATATTCTATATATTAATTGACACTATTAAAAGAGAATTCTGTGAAATCAAACCAAGTCTGATATGACTGATAGACTTTCAACAAAAATGGTCTAACTATATTAAACCACAGTCCAGAGGAACCGTTCTATAACTCAAACCAGTCCAAGTATGAAACAGAGACAACAGCTCTGGCACAAGAAGAGTTTTGACACAGAAATGCACGAGTTTCAGTTTGGGTTCCCTAACTATGCCCTTCTATTGTCAAGTCCCTAAAACAACTAAACAATAGGAATATTAAAGAACTCATCACAATGCCAGTATTGTATGCATGTAAACAATAGGTAAATATCCTTGTTTGTGTCCTGTTGACCTTTGACCTTTAAAGTTGCATAGACTGTTTACAACAAGTGAGGACCTGTTAGCTATTTCATTCTCTCAGCATGACATTTTTAGCATGGAGAATAAATGAACATGTAATAACACATTTACATTTACCATTTACAGCTAACAATAAAAGTTGACAATTAAATTTTACATACAGACTCGGGCTATCCTCAATAATATTTAATGAATTTGTCCCATATGTTCCCATCTGAGGAAGTATCTATCTTCAAAAGATCCTTCCCTTTACATTCCCTTATTTTTATTTAAAATTGAAAATTATTTCCTTTTTACCGACAAATCTTGTGATGTGTGATGTCGATAAATTCATTGAAACTGCAGTGTAAACTATGGGATTCTTACAAATGATTCCTGTAAAAATTATATAAAATTTAGGAGACCTTACAACTACTATTTTATGTGAAGTTGTTGCAAAAACTATGATCTTGTGGTTCTAATATGTTCTAACATTAACCACTATTTGCTAGTTAGTAATGCTTACCACCTTTTACATATTGCAGACTATGTAACATATTTCACAACAAAGTTAAATGTTTGTCAACAATTTTAACTGTTAAGTTTCTTTCCTAGATTACAAACATGTATCTTTGAAGCATGGAGCTAACAACTTGTGACGTAAGCACTACTTCAGACATTCAAACTACAAAAACACAAGTGTTTTAAACGTACCAGCCGATGTACCACGGATCTGCTTTCTCCGACAACTCAGCTCGGTCAGTACTCATGTTAAAAACTTCACCTAATGATTCAAACGTTGTCTGGTAGGGGAAAAACTGGCAATCCCTGTCCACTCTTTCCAACGCATCGCTTTCGGGTGAATATATTGTCTTGAAGAAATCAAAACTAAATGTCTTTGGAGCGGTCCACCCTCGACTGCCATCCTCAATAACAACAGGAAGCGACGAATATGCGTACTTGCTCGTGAACTCGTCCACCGATATACCAGACACCTTTTTGACATTGCTTACATTTGCACAGAAACTGCACTCGATTGGTGGACGAAAAAAGTCCTGTACATATTCTGGATTTTCAATGATACATGTTTCCTCCGAAATACTCAGCTCTTGATAATCAAACCATGTTTTCGCAAGTGTTTCGTAGTCGATCAGTTCCTGCTTCAAAACAACCGCAATGGTAAGCGAGGACACGGTAATGATCGCAACCAAAATAATGAGCGACAATCGCAGGAACCAAAGCAATGAATACTTGCTATTGTTTTGCAATTCTTTAAGGGACTTCAACCTTGCAACATCTCTTGTTGTCAATCCCAAAGAAGCAGCCTTTTCCTGGATTTGTTTGAAGCGCCTCAGAACTTCCTGCTCGTCTTTCGCCATGACTGAAATTGTGTTCAAGCCTCGTTTTCAATTTCGACGCCTCGTTTTGAGAATACTTGAATAACTTTTGTGAACTTCAAGTTGCTGATTACTGTTTCGTGTCATGATACCAAATTATCTATTTAAAATACCTGAATAAACCTCCAAAGTCCAATAAATACGTACAGACGTCATCTGAAAGTCAGTCAGATGGCATTTGTGTTTATTGGTGCACGGTGATGAAACCAGTGACGCCCGGTGAATGGGCTAGCACATAGTCATGTCAATCGCCTTGACACTATTTATAGCGATAATAAAGTTATATATCCAGATGCTTTTAGACTTAAATTTGAAAAAGAAAAATGTTATGGACTGTAAATTGTTTGGCTGGAAAAGTTGGAACTTTTACTTTTCGACAATATTTTGAAAGTTTCGACTTTAGCATCCGACTCGGTGTAAACCACTGTACTGTGCCATCACGGTTAACACTACGTCACGTACGTACGTTCTTAAGAGTGTCATTTTCGTTGCATCAGCAGAAAAATATGCCCTGGCCTGCAAAAATAGACTGCAGTTGTTCAGCTTAAACACGGACATGGGAGAAATTTCTTTTGTCTGTGGCATTAATAAGACTTTAACTCATATCAGGGAAAGTGTCAACGCGATTACATTAAATCTGGGCAACAAGGAATATCCATTACGACACTACCCTATGTACGAAGGCTCCCTGGGATAGCATGGATGTTTTATATTTCAGTGATACATCCATGCCGAGTATAATTTTTCGTTGCATCTGCGGAAAAAATATGCCCTGACTTACGAGACTGGACTGTAGTTGTTCATGACAACATGACTTACACTTTGTGAAAAAGCTTCACCAATTATCTCTTGGCAATCGAGAATATATTTAAAAGACTTCAGACGGTTGCTATATCTCACTCAGGAATAAGGAATAAATCATAATCCCCTTGAAACACTGAAACCAAAATGAATTAATAAACAATTCCACCTATTCCCTATTATCTAGCTAGTTGTGAAAGAAAGGTTTAGGTCTATACAGGGATATCAGTTTCTTGACAAGGGAAATACTCAACTCACTCAATTAACATTTCGACGTACACGTGAATTGTAAGTTCGTTTACACTGAAATATGTCAGACTGTAACATACATATATAATTTAGACTAGCACCAGTCCCTTGAGAGATTTGTTTGGTCTCACTTTCTTTGAATGTTTGAGTTCGATGTTCATTTTTAGATTTTTTTTCCTCTGCGTCCTTCGTCGCAAACCACGTCCTGTTTTACGGCAACGTTCTTAATGAGCCTCCCACTTTTATTTCGAAGTGTAGCGGAAGAAATAACATCTCTGGTTTGCGAGAATGTCTGCGTCATACAACCCTCCTCTTACAGACAAGAAACATTCCTCAGGCAAGATGGGGTTGTTTGAATAGCGCCCTCAATCGATCAAGATGGAATTGTTTTCTTTTTCCATTTGTATGCGCTCTCAAAACGTCATCTTGGGTGATCAACTGTCATTATTATTAAATTTTGTTATTCTTGTTGCTAAGCGTAATATTTATATTTTCAAAGTTTAGAAAACAGAAACCAGATTTGATGGCAAAAAATACTTGCAAAATATTCAGAGTGTAGAGTTTCATATTGCAAAAAAAAAAAGTAAATTAAATGCACACATTAAGAAATGGGGACAGTTTTTTAAATTGATAACTTAAGAAAAGTTTCTGAAATTCCGAAAAAACATTTCACACAAAAGAACACACTTGTGTTAAAATATTTTATTGAAATAAAGAATGAAAAAAGCCCTGAGACTTAAGCAAGTCGATAAAAAACACCATTTTACCATGATTTACTCTTTATAATTGTAAAACCAAAATGATAACACTTTATTTAAAAATTTACTAGTCTCACGCAATGTGATTAAAATCTTGGGATTTATATACATCTATTTCCTTCATATACTGGAATTCTTTTTTCAATTTTGTTTATCTAGGAGTGCTCTAGCACCTCCTTCGTATAAACCTCTGGTGTGTCCACAGTCTCACTGTCTCCCAAGAGTAATGTATTTAACTTCTGGTGTCATTGCCAGTGTCACAGTATCATGAGTGCAATATACATGTATGTAACTTCTGGTGTAGTTTCCAGTCTCACAGTGTCATGAGTGTAATGTATGTAACTTCTGGTGTAGTTTCCAGTCTCACAGTGTTGTGAATGTAATATATGTAACTTCTGGTGTAGTTGCCAGTCTCACAGTGTCCTGAATGTAATATATGTAACTTCTGGTGTAGTTGCCAGTCTCACAGTGTCCTGAGTGTAATGTATGTAACTTCTGGTGTAGTTTCCAGTCTCACAGTGTCCTGTGTGTAATGTATGTAACTTCTGGTGTAGTTGCCAGTCTCACAGTGTCCTGAGTGTAATGTATGTAACTTCTGGTGTAGTTTCCAGTCTCACAGTGTCCTGTGTGTAATGTATGTAACTTCTGGTGTAGTTGCCAGTCTCACAGTGTCCTGAGTGTAATGTATGTAACTTCTGGTGTAGTTTCCAGTCTCACAGTGTCCTGTGTGTAATGTATGTAACTTCTGGTGTAGTTGCCAGTCTCATTGGAAATCCCCAGTAATATGTTCCTGATGACACATACACATAACTATGGATACTGTGTTGATATAATCCAACATAGTATGGATTGATAAGATAGGCTCCAAGTATGAGGGGTAGAATCTGACCCGTAACAATCACAAAAACATACTGAAATCTAAATCTCATCTTGAAGAGATAATTTTAACTGCTCTGTATAGATGTAAAGTCCAAATTCTTGACTGCACTCTCATGAAAAAGTTTCAAAAATAGCAGTTTACCATCTGTACACTCATAGAAAAATCCCTAGTGTTGAATACCAATTTCAAACTATCTGCTTAGTAATTTCTGAGATGGTAATTTCTTGACTTAAAATCACATATATTAATCGGCAGCAGAGTTAAGTTTTAGTTACCATGGTAACCACACACGATATTTTTGCAGATTTTTCATCCACACGCACCAAAGTATTCTTGTAATTCAAATGTCATTTTAACTCACTTTTGTGTACTTTACTTAATTTAGTTGCCATGGTAACTACTATACCCAATTGGAATTATACCTTAAAAAACCTTGCACTACATGAATGTACGTGCAACAATAATAATATAGCAAAGACAATGGATTTCCTATTTTCACTTTTTGGTTACCATGGCAATGTCAATTCTCTTTTGGCCTTTTGATTTTCACAATTCTAAATTTGACAACAAAAGTATAACAAGGCCAATAACATTACAGACTTATTTGGTTTAGGCATTTTTAAAACTTGTACAAGAATATGTTCAGACACAAACATATATATACATAGTCATATGCATATACACACATATATACATACATAGACATACATGCACACCGCACACATGCATGCACACACACACGCACACACACACACAATCAAACAAACACACACACACACATACATTACATACATACATACATACATACATACATACATACATACATACACACAAATACACTAGTGTAAACACACACACACTGCAGACACATACTACATACATACCCATGCACAATATGGTACCATGCGACTCACCAATCAACTTATTCAATATATCAAGGCACTAGTAATTACCATAGCAATTGGAAAAGTCAAAGGTCACTGAGGTCATCTTAGGTCAGAGATAGAATGCATACACACTAAACATTTGTATTGCTCAAATGTGACAGCTCAAGTTAATATCACTGTCCCCTGAATGACCCCATTCACACTGTCTGTAGGCTTTGTCTACTCATACTAGTCGACCACCATTGACAGAACACACTGAAGTGTGACATTAGTTCATAGTCCAAAAGTCAAGCTATTCTAAAGCTATTCTTGACAACCATTATTGTGTTTTAGTATTTCGTCATCAAGTATGGAAATTTCTCAAGATCAAAAAGCCTTAGAAACTCTGTTACACCAACTTGAAGATAGGCTACCAGAGACTATATTTAACTACCACCTTGTGAGACATCCCTTACAAAACTGGACTGCTTATTAAGTAGTTCGTAACCATGTCAGAAGCATGTCACATGGTTATTTCAGTAAAAATAAGTATTTCATAGCATGTGTGTTGACGGCATGCTTATTTATGAATGTTCCACATGCTAACTCTAACATGTACATGGCTAATCTTAGAAATGTACAAGCTTATTTCACATGCTTAGCAAATATTAACATGTACATGGTTAATCTTAAAAATGTACAAGCTTATTTCACATGCTTAGCAAATATTAACATGTACATGGTAAATCTTAAAAATGTACAAGCTTATTTCACATGCTTAGCTAACATTAACATGTACATGGTAAATTCAAGACATGCTTTGATCCGGGTGCATGTACAATATAAGTCATGCAATGACGTGTTGTTTCTCGCTTTTGCCGGGCATACATTTGATAAGAATTGGTATTAGTATTGTGAATGCTGAATTTAGTGGCTCCGATTACTGTTCATGTTAAATTTACCTGTATTTGAAAGAAAACTGGAGAGAAATCGATCTGAAAATCAAGGTCATATGTTCTACAACACATTGGACATGGAGGCCGCCATATTTGTTTACCTCATTTTCATAATATATTCATAGCTTCCCATGTGACCAGATTCCTGCGATCTTATTGGTTGAAATTCAAATATCGGCCATTACTGCATTGTCCACGGAAATTTGAACATTCAACATTCATGCTCGCGTTATCAGTCGTATTTTCAACACTACAAAATGTTTACAACAGTGGAACCTTTACCAAAAGCTGTTACACCATACCAATTACTGATCAGGGTTACAATACAACCAACCCCTTGTGATTATGACATTTACGTGATTGTCGATACAGCTGCAAATGCAAGCATGGATACACACTGTGACATGTACTGCAATGTATGTATTTATAAGTTACGGTAGGCCTTGATTTCCGTATAGCTCCTCCTCAGCCTGTTATTATCGATCTTTTTTTAAACTGTTGACTTTCATTACTGATAGTTTCAAAATTTGGTTGTAAATAAATGAGTTAAACTGATTTTTACATGTGCACAAGTCGTTTGGTTGTTTACAAATGTAAGCCAGCTGCTCCATGACCATCACTATGATTATGGGACACATGGCCGAGTCACAGGCACTCAAATCAAGGTGTATGATTTTTTTTTAAATGTATAGTGAATAAGGCCAGAAAAAAAACCTGTTCAACGGGCCCTACCTACCCATATTTTTGGCATTTCATTTTTTAAAATTTTTTTTTTGTGATGGGCAAAATATCTTCATGCTGGCTTTGCATGTCAGTGAAATGCACACTTTGTTTCAAAATTAAGGGAATTTCTTTATATTTTCTGAATAGTACATGTAACAATATACATTTGAGTCAATTCCAAATTATGTACTATCAGTGGTTTACTTGGCTCTGATGATGCATACAAGCATGAATGGAGATAAAATTAAACTGTTGCATATCCAATATTCACTAAACGAAATGAGCAAAACTTTATGACCATGGGAAGGGCAGTCATTGGGCCATCAAAAGTCTGAAAGTCTTCAAATGTTTTACTCTTTCTTTATTCATGATTATTTTGGAATCAAATTAAAGTTCAGGAGAAGTCATTTACCACATCTGCAAAATACCTTTCAGCTTTGCCACAACAATTACACTCCATAGCCAGATAAAATGTACTGTATGTCATAATTGTCTCTAAATTCTGGTATTTTAAATCCACATTCAAGCTTTGTAAGACTTTAAATTATGTTTTTTGTTTGATATTTTATGCCTCTAAATGGTCTCCTATATTGTCTTATTTTCAAAAAAGTTTGCATTTTTGAGGATGTATCCTTCCAATCATTAGCAATCACGGTAATAATTATCTTTCTCCCAAAAAAAATTGACCTACCTACCCAATGTGTCGGGTTATGTTGCCTGTTGAACAGTTTTTTTTTCTGGCCTAAGAGAAGGTATGAAGGTATTCAACATTTGAACTGCAGATCCTCATTAGCATACACTTGTGGCTTCTGATTTGACGAAAGGGCAAAGTATGCAGCGATGGCAACAAGAGGTTATTATTTAATTAGTACCTTTTAGCTATTCATTAGCTAGAATCATGACTTATTCATATAACAAATTTTGTGATGAAATGTCGTAATTCAGGATGGCCAGCATTATGCTGAGGGTGGTCAGCAGTTAAAATGTTGAGTACCTTCATACCTTCTCTTATTCATATTCATTTTTCCTCCCCGAATCATACAGATTGATTCGAGTGCCTGTGGGCCTAGTACAACTCATCTTTCAGCATTCTGTCACAAACTGAAAGCTATCAGAAGTATATATGTCAGGTCTGTTTGTGGTCTCTCAGAGTTCATATTTGGCACCTTTTTACTAAATAATGGTGAATTACTTGTCAAAATCTGCATGTAGAGTAACTAGCACATGTGCTGTATAGAATTTTCACATGCTTATTGACAAGTATGTACACACTTATTCACAAGCATGTACATGGTTATTGACCAATAAGCAGTCCATAAACATGTGTATAGGCCGAATTATTTAAATGAGCTAAGTATGTGCATGCTTATATTGCATGTTTATTTAAACATGTACATGGTTATTCACAAGCATGCACATGCTTATTCACAAGCATGCACACGCTTATTCACAAGTATGTACATGCTTAAATAAGCATGTGTATAAATTATGCACATGCTTAAAATAAGCATGTGTATAAGCATGCACATACTTAGCTCATTTAAATATTTCGGCCTATACACATGCTTATGGACTGCTTATTTGCCCATACATGCCTATATACTTATAAGCATGTAGAATAAGCATGTGCATGGTTATTCTACATGCTTCTCACATGCTTCTCACATACATGTCAGTTCTGTAAGGGATATATCAAAGACAAGAAATGGGACAAAACACAGGTATTTGTTGATGGTAGTATGCAGGACTTCACAACTCTACTCTGTCATGGTCCTCATGTGATGTCTAAAAATAGTAACATCGGTGGTTGGTACCTGTACAGTGACGATGAGGAGAAACTGATATCCATGTTAAACAAAATCAGACTTACTGAGCATAGTCTGGATGGTTTCTCTCCCCAAGACACTGTACTCCTCTTGGGTGTGACTGATAAATACCTGAAAACCATCACCCAGTACATGAGCAACCATGGATTTGTGATTGAACAAAAGTTCACTTATCGGTTGTATATGACAACTTTGGACAAAGATACTTTAGCAAGTTATAAGCAGCAAGCATACACACTTCCAAAGGGTTACACAATCGCACCACTCAGACCTCAGCATGCAAGTCTTGTTGCATCTAAGACTGCCTACTGTTCACCAACTGCTGTTCCACTTGTGAAGAAAATGATTGAAGAATTTCCATCATTTGCCATATACGCACCAAACCAAGATGAACCAGTGTCATGGTCAATGTTACATGAAAATGGAAGTCCTGGCTTTAACTATACTCAGCCACAGTATAGAAATAGAAAGTTTGCTAAGATTATTGGCAAAGAAACGGTCTGTCACCTCTCTGAGTATGGCTACAAAATGGTGCCTTCGGAAATCACTGATGACAACAAAATTGTACATCACAACATGAAGAAACATACTGGCTTGACAACACTTGATCTCATTCATTTCATCACATTTAAGAAAACTCCACAGATGGCACCACCATCAAAGCTGTAGGGAAGATTGGTTATTTCAACTTTGACACTCTATAAACATACTGAGGATAGTGTTTATATGCAAATATAACTTCTCAATGACAACTATAATTATCGTATGTATATGTAGCACATAGTACAACCAAGAACAGCTAGTACAGCCTGTGTCCCTTTAATGCAATCAGTCAGCTTGTATCCCTTTAATGCAATCAGTCCATTTAAAAACAGTCATATATAAAAGTTATTAGATTTGTTCATTTTTCAAAACTTTTCTACTCTTCAAAAGATCAAGAAGGAAAATTTAAATTTAACTCTCAGTTGAAAACTGGGACAGCCAGGTACCCAACAATAGTACTCAATTTTTTCATTCTTGCATACACAACATGCCTTAATTAGTAAGCATGGTAATTTAAAGCATTCAAAAATAACATACAAAAATTATGTGAATACAATCTTTTAGCCAAGTGAGTCAGGTTTACATCATTCTATAAAACATTTTGCGAAAAGGCAGTTTATCATCTGATCAATTATACTATATACTATCATGCTTTCCAAGATATGTGTGTGTGTGTGTGTGTGTGTGTGTGTACACATGCACATCTGCCTGCTGTCAGTACCTTTGTTTTAATTTTCTTCAGAATAATTTTTGTGTCTCATTATTGATTTGAAATGTAGAAAAATGTGTGGGCCATGGACAAGGGAGACTATAGTTCTGCTGAACTATTTCCATGGTCTACATCAGATAACAATTGTGTATTTCTTTTGTTTAAATTTTGTATATTTGTATCACAAGTTTGTTCTTTGAAAGTGTAGCTCCTTTTTGTTATCTGGTGAAATAAATTTCATTCCTTCATTCATATACAAGATACTTCTCAAAACTGTTTTGAACAATTTGTATTCTGATTTTGTTTTTATTAGTACTCTATCTTCTGTAGTTAAGTAAATTAAAAAACAATAAAATGTTCCTTCTTATAGTTGTATAGATGTCGCTGTCATTTATTTATTGTAGGCTAGTGAAACAGCTAGGTGTGCTACCCAATAGCAGCATTAACTGTTTTAATAGTGTATATATTACAACAACTAGCATGGAGAGCAGTGAACATCTACTATTGATATAGGAGTCTGGGTATTAAATTCAGGCTCTCATATTTCTGGTCAAATGAGAGCTTCTGAACAGCGCTCCTACTGGTCAAACTTTACAGTCTTTCAACTTTCTCATTACTGAAGTGTGACCTATATTGCTTTCAACTGTCATTTAGCTCACTTTTGTGTACTTTACTTAATTTAGTTGCCATGGTAACCACTATACCCAATTGGAATTATACCTTTAAAAAACCTTGCACTACATGAATGTACATGCAACAATAACAATATAGCAAAAACAATGGATTTCCTATTTTTCACTTTTTGGTTACCATGGCAATGGCAATTCTCTTTTGGCCTTTTGATTTTCACAATTCTAAATTTGACAACAAAAGTATAAAAGGCCAATCACATTACAGACTTATTTGGTTTAGGCATTTTTAAAACTTGTACAAGAATATGTTCAGACACAAACATATATATACATAGTCATATGCATATACACATATATACATACATACATAGACATACATGCACACCGCACACATGCATGTGCGCGCGTGCGTGCACACACACACACACACACACACACACACACACACACACACACACAACACACACACACATACATTACATACTTACATACATACATACATACATACATATGGGCACACTGCACACACTGCACACACTGCAGACACATACTACATACATACCCATGCACATGGTACCATGCGACTCACCAATCAACTTATTCAATATATCAAGCCACTAGTAATTACCATAGCAATTGGAAAAGTCAAAGGTCACTGAGGTCATCTTAGGTCAGAGATAGAATGCATACACACTAAACATTTGTATTGCTCACATGTGACAGCTCAAGTTAATATCACTGTCCCCTGAATGACCCCATTCACAATGTCTGTAAGCTTTGTCTACTCATACTAGTCGACCACCATTGACAGAACATACTGTGTTTTTAGTATTTCGACATCAAGTATGGAAATTTCTCAAGATCAAAAAGCCTTAGAAACTCTGTTACACCAACTTGAAGATAGGCTACCAGAGACTATATTTAACTACCACCTTGTGAGACATATCAAAGACAAGAAATGGGACAAAACACAGGTATTTGTTGATGGTAGTATGCAGGACTTCACAACTCTACTCTGTCATGGTCCTCATGTGATGTCTAAAAATAGTAACATCGGTGGTTGGTACCTGTACAGTGACGATGAGGAGAAACTGATATCCATGTTAAACAAAATCAGACTTACTGAGCATAGTCTGGATGGTTTCTGTCCCCAAGACACTGTACTCCTCTTGGGTGTGACTGATAAATACCTGAAAACCATCACCCAGTACATGATGAGCAACCATGGATTTGTGATTGAACAAAAGTTCACCTATCGGTTGTATATGACAACTTTGGACAAAGATACTTTAGCAAGTTATAAGCAGCAAGCATACACTCTTCCAAAGGGTTACACAATCGCACCACTTAGACCTGAGCATGCAAGTCTTGTTGCATCTAAGACTGCCTACTGTTCACCAACTGCTGTTCCACTTGTGAAGAAAATGATTGAAGAATTTCCATCATTTGCCATATACGCACCAAACCAAGATGAACCAGTGTCATGGTCAATGTTACATGAAAATGGAAGTCCTGGCTTTGGGTATACTCAGCCACAGTATAGAAATAGAAAGTTTGCTAAGATTATTGGCAAAGAAATGGTCCATTGCCTCTCTGAGTATGGCTACAAAATGGTGCCTTCGGAAACCACTGATGACAACAAAATTGTACATCACAACATGAAGAAACATCCTGGCTTGACAACCCTTGATCTCATTCATTTCATCACATTTAAGAAAACTCCACAGATGCCGGCACCAGCATCAAAGCTGTAGGGAAGATGGGTTATTTCAATTTTGACACTCTATAAACATACTGAGGATAGTGTTTAGATGCAAATATAACTTCTCAATGACAACTATAATTATCGTATGTATATGTAGCACATAGTACAACCAAGAACAGCTAGTACAGCCTGTGTCCCTTTAATGCAATCAGTCAGCGTGTACCCCTTTAATGCAATCAGTCCATTTGGAAACAGTCATATATAAAAGTTATTAGATTTGTTCATTTTTCAAAACTTTTCTACTCTTCAAAAGATCAAGAAGGAAAATTAAAATTTAACTCTCAGTTGAAGACTGGGACAGCCAGGTACCCAACAATAGTACTCAATTTTTTCATTCTTGCATACACAACATGCCTTAATTAGCAAGCATGGTAATTTAAAGCATTCAAAAATAACATACAGAAATTATGTGAATACAATCTTTTAGCCAAGTGAGTCAGGTTTACATCATTCTATAAAACATTTTGCGAAAAGGCAGTTTATCATCTGATCAATTATACTATATACTATCATGCTTTCCAAGATATGTGTGTGTGTCTGGGTGTCTGGGTGTTTGGGTGTGTGTGTGTGTGTGTGTGTGTGTACATGTACATGAACATCTGCCTGCTGTCAGTGCTTTTGTTTTAATTTTCTTCAGAATAATTTTTGTGTCTCATTATTGATTTGAAATGTAGAAAAATGTGTGGGCCATGGACAAGGGAGACTATAGTTCTGCTGAACTATTTCCATGGTCTACATCAGATAACAATTGTGTATTTCTTTTGTTTAAATTTTGTATATTTGTATCACAAGTTTGTTCTTTGAAAGTGTAGCTCCTTTTTGTTATCTGGTGAAATAAATTTCATTCCTTCATTCATATACAAGATACTTCTCAAAACTGTTTTGAACAATTTGTATTCTGATTTTGTTTTTATTAGTACTCTATCTTCTGTAGTTAAGTAAATTAAAAAACAATAAAATGTTCCTTCTTATAGTTGTATAGATGTCGCTGTCATTTATTTATTGTAGGCTAGTGAAACAGCTAGGTGTGCTACCCAATAGCAGCATTAACTGTTTTAAAAGTGTATATATTACAACAACTAGCATGGAGAGCAGTGAACATCTACTATTGATATAGGAGTCTGGGTATTAAATTCGGGCTCTCATATTTCTGGTCAAATGAGAGCTTCTGAACAGCGCTCCTACTGGTCAAACTTTACAGTCTTTCAACTTTCTCATTACTGAAGTGTGACCTATATTGCTTTCAACTGTCATTTAGCTCACTTTTGTGTACTTTACTTAATTTAGTTGCCATGGTAACCACTATACCCAATTGGAATTATACCTTTAAAAAACCTTGCACTACATGAATGTACATGCAACAATAACAATATAGCAAAAACAATGGATTTCCTATTTTTCACTTTTTGGTTACCATGGCAATGGCAATTCTCTTTTGGCCTTTTGATTTTCACAATTCTAAATTTGACAACAAAAGTATAAAAGGCCAATCACATTACAGACTTATTTGGTTTAGGCATTTTTAAAACTTGTACAAGAATATGTTCAGATACAAACATATATATACATAGTCATATGCATATACACATACATAGACATACATGCACACCGCACACATGCATGCACACACACACGCACACACACACACAAACAAACAAACACACACACACACATACATTACATACATACATTACATACATACATACATACATACATACATACATACAAACATATATACATACATACACACAAATACACTAGTGTAAACACACACACACTGCAGACACATATACTACATACATACCCATGCACATGGTACCATGCGACTCACCAATCAACTTATTCAATATATCAAGCCACTAGTAATTACCATAGCAATTGGAAAAGCCAAAGGTCACTGAGGTCATCTTAGATCAGAGATAGAATGCATATACACACTAAACATCTGTATTGTTCACGTGTGACAGCTCAAGTTAATATCACTCTCAATGACCCCATTCACACTGTCTGTAGGCTTTGTCTACTCAGACTAGTCGACCACCATTGACAGAACATACTGTGTTTTTAGTATTTCGTCATCAAGTATGGAAATTTCTCAAGATCAAAAAGCCTTGGAAACTCTGTTACACCAACTTGAAGATAGGCTACCAGAGACTATATTTAACTACCACCTTGTGAGACATATCAAAGACAAGAAATGGGACAAAACACAGGTATTTGTTGATGGTAGTATGCAAGAGTTCACAACTCTACTCTGTCATGGTCCTCATGTGATGTCTAAAAATAGTAATATAGGTGGTTGGTACCTGTACAGTGACGATGAGGAGAAACTGATATCCATGTTAAACAAAATCAGACTTACTGAGCGTATAAGTCTGGATGGTTTCTCTCCCCAAGACACTGTACTCCTCTTGGGTGTGACTGATAAATACCTGAAAACCATCACCCAATACATGAGCAACCATGGATTTGTGATTGAACAAAAGTTCACCTATCGGTTGTATATGAGAACTTTGGACAAAGATACTTTAGCAAGTTATAAGCAGCAAGCATACACACTTCCAAAGGGTTACACAATCGCACCACTCAGACCTGAGCATGCAAGTCTTGTTGCATCTAAGACTGCCTACTGTTCACCAACTGCTGTTCCACTTGTGAGGAAAATGATTGAAGAATTTCCATCATTTGCCATATATGCACCAAACCAAGATGAACCAATGTCATGGTCAATGTTACATGAAAATGGAAGTCCTGGCTTTAACTATACTCAGCCACAGTATAGAAATAGAATGTTTGCTAAGATTATTGGCAAAGAAATGGTCCATCACCTCTCTGAGTATGGCTACAAAATGGTGCCTTCGGAAATCACTGATGACAACAAAATTGTACATCACAACATGAAGAAACATCCTGGCTTGACAACCCTTGATCTCATTCATTTCATCACATTTAAGAAAACTCCACAGATGCCGGCACCAGCATCAAAGCTGTAGGGAAGATTGGTTATTTCAATTTTGACACTCTATAAACATACTGAGGATAGTGTTTATATGCAAATATAACTTCTCAATGACAACTATAATTATCGTATGTATATGTAGCACATAGTACAACCAAGAACAGCTAGTACAGCCTGTGTCCCTTTAATGCAATCAGTCAGCGTGTACCCCTTTAATGCAATCAGTCCATTTGGAAACAGTGATATCTAAAAGTTATTAGATTTGTTCATTTTTCAAAACTTTTCTACTCTTCAAAAGATCAAGAAGGAAAATTTAAATTTAACTCTCAGTTGAAAACTGGGACAGCCAGGTACCCAACAATAGTACTCAATTTTTTCATTCTTGCATACACAACATGCCTTAATTAGTAAGCATGGTAATTTAAAGCATTCAAAAATAACATACAGAAATTATGTGAATACAATCTTTTAGCCAGGTGAGTCAGGTTTACATCATTCTATAAAACATTTTGCGAAGAAGCAGTTTATCATCTGATCAAATATACTATATACTATCATGCTTACCAAGATGTGTGTGTGTGTATGTGTATGTGTGTGTATGCACATCTGCCTGCTGTCAGTACTTTTGTTTTAATATTCTTCAGAAAAATTTTTGTGTCTCATTATTGATTTGAAATGTAGAAAAATGTGTGGGCCATGGACAAGGGAGACTATAGTTCTGCTGAACTATTTCCATGGTCTACATCAGATAACAATTGTGTATTTTTTTTGTTTAAATTTTGTATATTTGTATCACAAGTTTGTTCTTTGAAAGTGTAGTTCATTTTTGTTATCTGGTGAAATAAATTTCATTCCTTCATTCATATACAAGATACTTCTCAAAACTGTTTTGAACAATTTGTATTCTGATTTTATTTTTATTAGTACTCTGTCTTCTGTAGTTAAGTAAATTAAAAAACAATAAAATTTTCCTTCTTATAGTTGTATAGATGTCGCTGTCATTTATTTATTGTAGGCTAGTGAAACAGCTAGGTGTGCTACCCAATAGCAGCATTAACTGTTTTAATAGTGTATATACTACAACAACTAGCATGGAGAGCAGTGAACATGATTATTGATAGAGGAGTCTGGGTATTAAATTCGGGCTCTCATATTTCTAGTCAAATGAGAGCTTCTGAGCAGTGCTCCTAGTGGTCAAACTTTACAGTCTTTCAACTTTCTCATTACTGAAGTGTGACCTATATTGCTTACCTGATAAACAGCTCAGCTCAGACATAGGTCAAATCTGTCTGACGTACCAGCTGAGCTAGGTCACAGGTCAAATCTGTCTGACGTACACTACTGCCATACAATAGTTCATAGTAGCTATTCTAAAGCTATTATTGACAACCATTATTGTGTTTTAGTATTTTGTCATCAAGTATGGAAATTTCTCAAGATCAAAAAGCCTTGGAAATTCTCTTACATCAACTTGAAGATAGGCTACCAGAGTCTATATATAACTACCACCTTGTCAGACATATCAAAGACAAGAAATGGGACAAAACACAGGTATTTGTTGATGGCAGTATGCAGGAGTTCAGAACTCTACTCTGTCATGGTCCTGCTGTGAGGTCCAACAATAGTAACATCGGTGGTTGGTACCTGTACAGTGACGATGAGGAGAAACTGATATCCATGTTAAACAAAGTCATACTTACTGAGCATAGCCTGGATGGTTTCTCTCCCCCAGACACTGTACTCCTCTTGGGTGTGACTGATAAATACCTGAAAACCATCACCCAGTACATGAGTAACCATGGATTTGTGATTGAACGAAATTTCACCTATCGGTTGTATATGAGAACTTTGGACAAAGATACTTTAGCAAGTTATAAGCAGCAAGCATACACACTTCCAAAGGGTTACACAATCGCACCACTCAGACCTGAGCATGCAAGTCTTGTTGCATCGAAGACCAACTATTGTTCACCAACTGCTGTTCCAATACTGAGGAAAATGATTGAAGAATTTCCATCATTTGCCATATATGCGCCAAACCAAGATGAACCAGTGTCATGGTCAATGTTACATGAAAATGGAAGTCCTGGCTTTAACTACACTCAGCCACAGTATAGAAATAGAATGTTTGCTAAGATTATTGGCAAAGAAATGGTCCATCTCCTCTCTGAGTATGGCTACAAAATGGTGCCTTCGGAAACCACTGATGACAACAAAATTGTACATCACAACATGAAGAAACATCCTGGCTTGACAACACTTGATCTCATTCATTTCATCACATTTAAGAAAACTCCACAGATGGCACCACCATCAAAGCTGTAGGGAAGATTGGTTATTTCAACTTTGACACTCTATAAACATACTGAGGATAGTGTTTATATGCAAATATAACTTCTCAATGACAACTATAATTATCGTATGTATATGTAGCACATAGTACAACCAAGAACAGCTAGTACAGCCTGTGTCCCTTTAATGCAATCAGTCAGCTTGTACCCCTTTAATGCAATCAGTCCATTTAAAAACAGTCATATATAAAAGTTATTAGATTTGTTCATTTTTCAAACCTTTTCTACACTTCAAAAGATCAAGAAGGAAAATTTAAATTTAACTCTCAGTTGAAAACTGGGACAGCCAGGTACCCAACAATAGTACTCAATTTTTTCATTCTTGCATACACAACATGCCTTAATTAGTAAGCATGGTAATTTAAAGCATTCAAAAATAACATACAAAAATTATGTGAATACAAATATCTTTTAGCCAAGTGAGTCAGGTTTACATCATTCTATAAAACATTTTGCGAAAAGGCAGTTTATCATCTGATCAATTATACTATATACTATCATGCTTTCCAAGATATGTGTGTGTGTGTGTGTGTGTGTGTGTGTGTGTGTGTGTGTGTGTGTACACATGCACATCTGCCTGCTGTCAGTACCTTTGTTTTAATTTTCTTCTGAAAGTTTTTTGTGTCTCATTATTGATTTGAAATGTAGAAAAATGTGTGGGCCATGGACAAGGGAGACTATAGTTCTGCTGAACTATTTCCATGGTCTACATCAGATAACAATTGTGTATTTCTTTTGTTTAAATTTTGTATATTTGTATCACAAGTTTGTTCTTTGAAAGTGTAGCTCCTTTTTGTTATCTGGTGAAATAAATTTCATTCCTTCATTCATATACAAGATACTTCTCAAAACTGTTTTGAACAATTTGTATTCTGATTTTGTTTTTATTAGTACTCTATCTTCTGTAGTTAAGTAAATTAAAAAACAATAAAATGTTCCTTCTTATAGTTGTATAGATGTCGCTGTCATTTATTTATTGTAGGCTAGTGAAACAGCTAGGTGTGCTACCCAATAGCAGCATTAACTGTTTTAATAGTGTATATATTACAACAACTAGCATGGAGAGCAGTGAACATCTACTATTGATATAGGAGTCTGGGTATTAAATTCGGGCTCTCATATTTCTGGTCAAATGAGAGCTTCTGAACAGCGCTCCTACTGGTCAAACTTTACAGTCTTTCAACTTTCTCATTACTGAAGTGTGACCTATATTGCTTTCAACTGTCATTTAGCTCACTTTTGTGTACTTTACTTAATTTAGTTGCCATGGTAACCACTATACCCAATTGGAATTATACCTTTAAAAAACCTTGCACTACATGAATGTACATGCAACAATAACAATATAGCAAAAACAATGGATTTCCTATTTTTCACTTTTTGGTTACCATGGCAATGGCAATTCTCTTTTGGCCTTTTGATTTTCACAATTCTAAATTTGACAACAAAAGTATAAAAGGCCAATCACATTACAGACTTATTTGGTTTAGGCATTTTTAAAACTTGTACAAGAATATGTTCAGATACAAACATATATATACATAGTCATATGCATATACACATATATACATACATAGACATACATGCACACCGCACACATGCATGCACACACACACGCACACACACACACAAACAAACAAACACACACACATACATACATTACATACATACATTACATACATACATACATACATACATACATACATACATATACATACATACATACATACAAACATACATACATACACACAAATACACTAGTGTAAACACACACACACTGCAGACACATATACTACATACATACCCATGCACATGGTACCATGCGACTCACCAATCAACTTATTCAATATATCAAGCCACTAGTAATTACCATAGCAATTGGAAAAGCCAAAGGTCACTGAGGTCATCTTAGATCAGAGATAGAATGCATATACACACTAAACATTTGTATTGCTCACGTGTGACAGCTCAAGTTAATATCACTCTCAATGACCCCATTCACACTGTCTGTAGGCTTTGTCTACTCAGACTAGTCGACCACCATTGACAGAACATACTGTGTTTTTAGTATTTCGTCATCAAGTATGGAAATTTCTCAAGATCAAAAAGCCTTGGAAACTCTGTTACACCAACTTGAAGATAGGCTACCAGAGACTATATTTAACTACCACCTTGTGAGACATATCAAAGACAAGAAATGGGACAAAACACAGGTATTTGTTGATGGTAGTATGCAAGAGTTCACAACTCTACTCTGTCATGGTCCTCATGTGATGTCTAAAAATAGTAATATAGGTGGTTGGTACCTGTACAGTGATGATGAGGAGAAACTGATATCCATGTTAAACAAAATCAGACTTACTGAGCATAGCCTGGATGGTTTCTCTCCCCAAGACACTGTACTCCTCATGGGTGTGACTGATAAATACCTGAAAACCATCACCCAGTACATGAGCAACCGTGGATTTGTGATTGAACAAAACTTCACCTATCGGTTGTATATGAGAACTTTGGACAAAGATACTTTAGCAAGTTATAGGGAGCAAGCATACACACTTCCAAAGGGTTACACAATCGCACCACTCAGACCTGAGCATGCAAGTCTTGTTGCATCTAAGACTGCCTACTGTTCACCAACTGCTGTTCCACTACTGAGGAAAATGATTGAAGAATTACCATCATTTGCCATATATGTGCCAAACCAAGATGAACCAGTGTCATGGTCAATGTTACATGAAAATGGAAGTCCTGGCTTTAACTATACTCAGCCACAGTATAGAAATAGAATGTTTGCTAAGATTATTGGCAAAGAAATGGTCCATCGCCTCTCTGAGTATGGCTACAAAATGGTGCCTTCGGAAATCACTGATGACAACAAAATTGTACATCACAACATGAAGAAACATCCTGGCTTGACAACCCTTGATCTCATTCATTTCATCACATTTAAGAAAACTCCACAGATGGCACCAGCATCAAAGCTGTAGTGAAGATTGGTTATTTCAATTTTGGCACTCTATAAACATACTGAGGATAGTGTTTATATGCAAATATAACTTCTCAATGACAACTATAATTATCGTATGTATATGTAGCACATAGTACAACCAAGAACAGCTAGTACAGCCTGTGTCCCTTTAATGCAATCAGTCAGCTTGTACCCCTTTAATGCAATCAGTCAATTTGGAAACAGTCATATCTAAAAGTTATTAGATTTGTTCATTTTTCAAAACTTTTCTACTCTTCAAAAGATCAAGAAGGAAAATTTAAATTTACTCAGTTGAAAACTGGGACAGCCAGGTACCCAACAATAGTACTCAATGTTTCCATTCTTGCATACACAACATGCCTTAATTAGCAAGCATGGTAATTTAAAGCATTCAAAATTAACATACAGAAATTATGTGAATACAATCTTTTAGCCAAGTGAGTCAGGTTTACATCATTCTATAAAACATTTTGCGAAGAGGCAGTTTATCATCTGATCAAATATATTATATACTATCATGCTTTCCAAGATGTGTGTGTGTGTGTGTGTGTGTGTGTGTGTGTGTGTGTGTGTGTGTGTGTGTGTACACATGCACATCTGCCTGCTGTCAGTACCTTTGTTTTAATTTTCTTCTGAAAGTTTTTTGTGTCTCATTATTGATTTGAAATGTAGAAAAATGTGTGGGCCATGGACAAGGGAGACTATAGTTCTGCTGAACTATTTCCATGGTCTACATCAGATAACAATTGTGTATTTCTTTTGTTTAAATTTTGTATATTTGTATCACAAGTTTGTTCTTTGAAAATGTAGCTCCTTTTTGTTATCTGGTGAAATAAATTTCATTCCTTCATTCATATACAAGATACTTCTCAAAACTGTTTTGAACAATTTGTATTCTGATTTTGTTTTTATTAGTACTCTGTCTTCTGTAGTTAAGTCAATTAAAAAACAATAAAATTTTCCTTCTTATAGTTGTATAGATGTCGCTGTCATTTATTTATTGTAGGCTAGTGAAACAGCTAGGTGTGCTACCCAATAGCAGCATTAACTGTTTTAAAAGTGTATATATTACAACAACTAGCATGGAGAGCAGTGAACATCTACTATTGATAGAGGAGTCTGGGTATTAAATTCGGGCTCTCATATTTCTAGTCAAATGAGAGCTTCTGAACAGCGCTCCTAGTGGTCAAACTTTACAATCGTTTCATCTTTCTTATTACTGAAGTGAGACATATATTGCTTACCTTCTAAACAACTCAGGTCACAGGTCAGATCTGTCTGACGTACCTGTAATTTACTGCCATACATTAGTTCATAGTCCAAAAGTCAAGCTATTCTAAAGCTATTCTTGACAACCATTATTGTGTTAGTATTCCGTCATCAAGTATGGAAATTTCTCAAGATCAAAAAGCCTTGGAAACTCTGTTACACCAACTTGAAGATAGGCTACCAGAGTCTATACATAACTACCACCTTGTGAGACATATCAAAGACAAGAAATGGGACAAAACACAGGTATTTGTTGATAGCAGTTTGCAGGACTTCACAAGTCTACTCTGTCATGGTCCTAATGTGGGGTCTAAAAATAGTAATATCGGTGGTTGGTACCTGTACAGTGACAATGAGGAGAAACTGATATCCATGTTAAACAAAGTCAGACTTACTGAGCGTAGCCTGAATGGTTTCTCTCCCCCAGACACTGTACTCCTCATGGGAGTGACTGATAAATACCTGAAAACCATCACCCAATACATGAGCAACCATGGATTTGTGATTGAACAAAAGTTCACCTATCGGTCATATATGAGAACTTTGGACAAAGATACTTTAGCAAGTTATAAGCAGCAAGCATACACTCTTCCAAAGGGTTACACAATTGCACCACTCAGACCTGAGCATGCAAGTCTTGTTGCATCTAAGACTGCCTACTGTTCACCAACTACTGTTCCACTTGTGAGGAAAATGATTGAAGAATTTCCATCATTTGCCATATATGCGCCAAACCAAGATGAACCAGTGTCATGGTCAATGTTACATGAACATGGCAGTCCTGGTTTTGGCTATACTCAGCCAGAGTATAGAAATAGAAAGTTTGCTAAGATTATTGGCAAAGAAATGGTCTGTCACCTCTATGAGTATGGCTACAAAATGATGACTTCGGAAACCACTGAAGACAACAAAATTGTGCATCACAACATGAAGAAACATCCTGGCTTGAGAACTCTCGATCTCATTCATTTCATCACATTTAAGAAAACTCCACAGATGGCACCAGCATCGAAGCTGTAGTGAAGATGGGTTATTTCAATTTTGGCACTCTATAAACATACTGAGGATAGTGTTTCTATGCAAATATAACTTCTTAATAACAACTATAAATATCGTATAAATATGTAGCACATAGTACAACCAAGAACAGCTAGTATAGCCTGTGTCCCTTTAATGCAATCAGTCAGCTTGTACCCCTTTAATGCAATCAGTCCGTTTGGAAACAGTCATATCTAAAAGTTATTAGATTTGTTCATTTTTCAAAACTTTCTACTCTTCAAAAGATCAAGAAGGAAACTTGTTATTTAACCCTTAGTTTAAAACTGGGACAGCCAGGTACCCAACAATAGTACTCAATGTTTTCATTATTGCATACACAACATGCCTTAGTAAGTATGGTAAAGCATTCAAAAATAACATACAGAAATTATGTAATATAATCCTATGGCCAACTGCAACAGGTTTAAATCTATAAGAAATTTTCCCAAGAGGGAGTTTATCATCTGAGGTCAAATATACAATATACTATTACGCTGTACAAGATACTTCTCAAAACCTAAAACTGTTTTGAAGAATTGGTATTCTCATTTTGTTTTTATTAGTACTCTTTCTTCTATAGTTAAAGTAATTGACTGTACCTATAACTTACAAAATTCTTGGCATAAATTGTCATGTACCTTAATTCTTGATTGGAGAATTAAATTTGTAAAGATTTGATCTGAACATGACATCAAACATATAATAACTCTAATTAAATACAAACATTATGTTAAGTATTTTTAAAATGTTTACTTTTGTCTTTGGTCAGCTAGACTATAGGTATTTTGACTTATTTTTGATAATTTAGTCTTTTCAGCAGAAACTATAATTGGTCACCTGCTACAATTGCCAAGACACAAGACCTTGATTGGTACAGAAATCTATTCAGACTTTGACCAATAGCTATATCCAATTGGAATTCAGATTTAAACCCATGATGCAATCATGTCCCTTAGAATAGAATAGAACATTTATTGCATCTGTTTAGAAAACTACATTTCTTCATTGCATTTTCTGCAATAAGTATTTGGTGCTAAAATAAACTAGTAAATATATAAACTAGAGTAATAAGAGTTAACAAAATAACAAAATGAGGTTTATACGAAAGTGTAAACTTTAGTTAGATAAATGTAATGTATATTATCTTTTACTCTGTAGAATGTCTTTCCTTTTAATAAGTGCTGATTTTATTATAGTTGTCAATGCCATATAAGCATGTGTCTTTGATCAGTTAAAAACAGTAATAATTCTGTTTCATTGTCCACTTCTTTGAAATTGCCTAGACCACTGACTGCACTTAGTCTGGTATACATTAGAATGAGTTTTTGTGGGAGCAAGGATAGAGTTGAGTGGTATCCATATTGTATATATCGGACTAATTGCAGTGAGTTTGTTGAATACAATCTTGGTCCAGAAACACGCTGGACCAAGATTGTATTCAACAAACTCACTGCAATTAGTCAAGACTCTGAAATGAACATGATAAACCTGCGCTGGGATTGGCCTAAATCTATAAATAACGTCTTAACAAATCTCAAAACACATAGAGAAGAAATAAAAAATCTCTCAGACAATAAAATCAAGCAAATAATTTTCTTATGATGAAAGTATGATGAATCTAAATGGAAAGAAGTTATGGAAAAAAAGTCTAGTCTCATTCACTACCGTAGGTTCAAAACATCTTTAGAAATGGAACCGTATCTTAAATCAGTAAATGACTTCAAGGAGCCACAATTAAAATTTAAAGCAAGATCCTATACATTTGGACTTTCATATGAAAAGAGAAAGTGGGAAAACTGTGACTTTAATTGCTCCTGTCCCTGCTGTGGGCAAGAAGATGAAACACTTGAACACTTTCTCTTTTCGTGTGAAAGCCTTTCTACCTATCGTCACATCTTAATGAAGAATACAAAAGATCTTTTACTTAACAATACAGAGATAAACCTATATCAAGATTTTATACAAGGTAAAGAACTGTTAAGCCTCTTTATAGGAGACAATTATATCAAATTAATAAGTCAAAAAATTGACAAATTTATCCAGCGATTTCTAATTAGTGCAATGGAACATAGGAAAACATGTCTAACCTGATGGAGCATTGTAAATTTTTTCTTTCTTTCTCTCTTATTATTTCTTTGAAGTTATTAGTTGCTATTTTAACATGATATTTTGTATGTATTTGACTTCTATGTAAATGCTGCTCCTAATGTTTTTAGTGAGCCCCTGATATAAAAGGATGCAAAAAATAAATAAAATAAAATAAATAAAATAAAACAATGAGTTAAAATGATGTAGACTGGAGAGTCTCGAGTTACAACAACAGGTATCTGGGCTTCCTGTCTTTGGTTTATAGTTGTATACACGTCTAATTTATTTACTGTTGGCAAGATGAACAGCTAGGTGTGCTCCCCAATAGCAGCATTAACTGTTTTAAAAGTGTATATATTACAACAACCTGCATGGAGAGCAGTGAACATGATTATTGATATAGGAGTCTGGGTATTAAATTCGGGCTCTCATATTTCTAGTCAAATGAGAGCTTCTGAACAGCGCTCCTAGTGGTCAAACTTTACAATCGTTTCATCTTTCTTATTACTGAAGTGAGACATACATGTATATTGCTTACCTTCTAAACAACTCAGGTCACAGGTCAGATCTGTCTGACGTACCTATAATTTACTGCCATATATTAGTTCATAGTCCAAAAGTCAAGCTATTCTAAAGCTATTCTTGACAACCATTATTGTGTTTTAGTATTCCGTCATCAAGTATGGAAATTTCTCAAGATCAAAAAGCCTTGGAAACTCTGTTACACCAACTTGAAGATAGGCTACCAGAGTCAACCTTTAACTACCACCTTGTGAGACATATCAAAGACAAGAAATGGGACAAAACACAGGTATTTGTTGATGGTAGTATGCAGGACTTCACAAGTTTACTCTGTCATGGTCCTATCGTGGGGTCTAAAAATAGTAACATCGGTGGTTGGTACCTGTACAGTGACGATGAGGAGAAACTGATATCCATGTTAAACAAAGTCAGACTTACTGAGCGTAGCCTGGATGGTTTCTCTCCCCCAGACACTGTATGCCTCATGGGTGTGACTGATAAATACCTGAAAACCATTACCCAGTACATGAGCAACCATGGATTTGTGATTGAACGAAATTTCACCTACCGGTTGTATATGAGAACTTTGGACAAAGATACTTTAGCAAGTTTTAGGCAGCAAGCATACACTCTTCCAAAGGGTTATACAATCGCACCACTTAGACCTGAGCATGCAAGTCTTGTTGCATCGAAGACCAACTATTGTTCACCAACTGCTGTTCCACTTGTGAGGAAAATGATTGAAGAATTTCCATCATTTGCCATATACGCACCAAACCAAGATGAACCAGTGTCATGGTCAATGTTACATGAAAATGGCAGTCCTGGCTTTGGGTATACTCAGCCAGAGTATAGAAATAGAAAGTTTGCTAAGATTCTTGGCAAAGAAATGGTCCATCGCCTCTCTGAGTATGGCTACAAAACGGTGCCTATGGAAACCACTGATGACAACAAAATCGTGCTACATGAGATCAAGAACTATCCTGGCTTGACAACCCTTGATCTGATTCATTTCATGTATTTTAAGAAAACTCCACAGATGGCAAAGCTGTAGTCAAATATGCAATGCACTTATGAGAGTGCATACAGCATACATTCACAACACTCTGCTCTGCAGCACTTTCGCCGTACACTGTAGATGAAAGTCAGGAAACGATAACTCGTGAATTCACTAGGTTTTAATAATAATGAAAACTTGGGTGTTAAATGAGACCAAATGTATTGGTTTTATTCACTTACGATAATCAGTATGGCGTTATGATGCATCGATCTTAGGCAGAAGTGACATATGGGCCTTGCTAGGCAATGTGTTGTCGCTGTGGCCTCAGTTATATTTCTATCTTCTCAGATGTACAGCGTTACGGATTGGAAGAACAGTTTTATGTTGTATTTTTAAGTTGATGTCAGTTTAACCACGTTCCCTTCTTGATTCATCATATTAATTTATTATAACTCTATGTCAGAAAGGTAATGCAATGAAGAAATGTCCATACCATAAAATAAGCCTCGCCTTTGTCCCCCTATAAAGTTGTGCTAAACAGTTACAGTGCACATGTACACACAAACATTAGGTCAAGGTGATGTTGTAAAGGGGGTTAATGGTAATTTTTGATATTCATGATACACATCAATAAGACAAATTTGTACACGTTTTATGTGTGCTACAATTCTGATGTGAATTACCATCAAGCATAAGTACTTTTTTACTACCACTGTGTATTAATAATATTACCTAAGGATATAGCTACAAGAATTCTCTGATGTATTCAGCAAATAAACATGAAATAAAACCATGTCAAATGTGCAATTAATATTATTTCACTTTTCTTCACATACATCCATCCATCCATCCATCCATCCATCCATCCATCCATACATACATACACACACACACACATACATATACACATACATACGTACGTACGTACGTACATACATACATACACATGTACATACATACACACACACATACATACATACATACATACATACATACATACATACATACATACACACACATACGTACGTACGTACATACATACATACATACATACATACATACATACATACATACATACATGGATGGGTGAATGGATTTGGATGGATGTATCAATCATTCAATGGTGCATACAAATGGTAGAATTCATGGGTTAATACATGAATCATAGAATATATAGCTAATTTAAATTGATAGGTTAATGGATGAAGCAATGAGAGGGTCATGAATGAATGAATGGATGGATGGATGGATGGATGGATGAATAAAGGAATGAATCCAAGATTAGATGGAGGAAAGAACAGATAAATATGGAAATGCATGTTTACAATATAGATAGAGATAGATAGATAGATAGATAGATAGATAGATAGATAGGAAGACACAGGGATGGATGGATGGACAGGTAGATAGATAGATAGATAGATAGATAGATAGATAGATAGATAGATAGATAGATAGATAGATAGAAAGATAGATAGATAGGAAGACAGACAGGGATGGATGGATGGATGGACAGGTAGATAGACAGATATAGATAGATAGACAGTAGACATATGGAGCAATTAGACAAATGAACACAAACGAACAAACAAACAAACAAACAAACAAACAAACAAACAAACAAACGAATGAATGAATGGAGGAAGGATGGAATTTATATGTAACTGGTTTCCAATCATTTGCTATATCCACTGCTTTCTTCAAATTCAACCAACACAGTGTCAACACTACATGCCCCATGTGCCAAGAACAACCAGAATCAAGAATACACTTCTTAGTTATGTGCCCAGCAACAGAAACTATATGTGCTCCACTACTGAAGAAATTGGAACTAATAATTGTAAATAATTTTGACATACAATACTGGGATGAACTATATCAAAATAAAACTACTCTTCTCCATCAGCTCATCTTGGATGTTACTACTATTTCAAGAATAACAAGTTCACCAAAAAGAACAATTATTATCCACCAAATTAAAACCATATCAAGAGGAATGTGCTTTGCAATTCACCACAAACGCTGCATGCAGCTCTCAATCCCAATGAAGCGATAGACTACTGCATAATTTATTGTTGGTGTTCTTCTTACTTGGTGATGGGAACCGCTTTTGCCCTATACACCAACACTTAAACTCTTAACTTTTTACCTTTATTTTTTTTTACACATTTTTAATGTGGTTCTCCAGGCAGTGATCATAGCACAATCTTCCAAACACGGATGTGACAGGCCCAGTAGAACATAGTTATTCATACATGGCCACCATTTTTCCTCATTTGCAATATATTCCTTGAAATTTACAAAAGTAACAAAAACTATCATGATCTGTTACTGTAGACTTTTGATGATTTTTTCAAATGTGTCTGGGCAAAAGATCAAACTTAAAAAATATGTAATTTGAAGTATAAACTGCAACAACATAAATTTCATAATAATATTATAAATCATTTTATTAATCATATTTTACATATTAAAATAACAAAATATCAAAACTTCCTGTAAAATCATACAATACCTGGTGAAATTTTTCTCAAATATTTGAATATATTTTCTTTTCATGTAAAACATTCTAGTATTTGGCAGTTGTAAATATAAAGTTTCCTTATGTCATGTAATTCTGCCACTTACATCTCAAAACACCATTGTCTGTGGTCGAGTCACCAAAGTTGATGTCATGGCAACCACTGAGTGTCTACATGTACTCTCATACTTGCACAGTCTCATATAGTGCATTTATTAAAATAAGTTTTCAAAACTATGATTTCAGGTAAAGTCATTAGGGAGACTGTCAGTAAAGCTTGCAAACTGTGTAAAGAATCCGAAAACCTAATGTAATCCTTATGAATCCATTGATAAGATAGTTCTAATGCTAGAACATGGGTTTTTGTAACATTACACCAGACAGTAGAGAAGATATCACATACTTTAGCAAGTATGTCTCTCATCTTTGACTCAAAATAACAAGGCCCCTTAGGTTACTCATTTTCCTTGGCCAAACAAAAAAAGTATGTCTCATCTTCGACTCAAAATGACAAGGCCTCTTAGTTTAATCATATTTTCCTTGGTTGAACAAAGAAAACTATTGGGGAGTATCTAATTTTTATTGCACTGCTTGAATAATAATCATCAAAATGTATGTGTATGAGATTGGATACTATATATGTGCATTATTAAAGTTGTGCACAAATTGAACTATATTGCTTTACAATAGAACACAACATACCAAAATTGGCAGTATATTTCAAATCTTTATATTACATTTTTGATTTTCAAATATTACTCTCTAAAATATACAATTATCATGTATACACCAGGTATCTCTTTCTTAATATGTAATTCAATGGAGAGCACATGCATCAAACCCATGCAATGATTTTCCATATCACACCCTGGCACACTTTGCTAGATCAAGATCCATTTGCTCAGTGATTCAGTTTTGATTTTTCCTAATATCTTTACGTTTTTAAGCATAAAATAATGTTTCACTATCAATTTCTGTAGCTATGTGTGTTGAATTATATTTCCCGCCACTACATAGGGTATGTGAAAACCTTTATAGACCCCTGTGCCAGATATTGGTTTGCAGACCTACAGTAGGTAGTAACATCTTACTAGTCCGGCCCTTCCGTCATACAACCTTGGTCTGCAAAACCCATATCCTGGCCATAAAGATTATCACCATATTGCATTGATAACAACATATACATGCTCTTTGCATTGATCAGTATTGTACCCTGAGTGTAATATATGTAATTTCTGGAGTAGTTGCCAGTCTCATTGGAAATCCCCAGTAATATGTTCCTGATGACACATACACATAACTATGGACACTGTGTTGATATAATCCAGCATAGTATGGATTGATAAGATAGGCTCCAAGTATGAGGGGTAGAATCTGACCAGCATGGGTATGACCTGTAAGAGGAGATATAGATGTTAATGAGGGGTAGAATCTGACCAGCATGGGTATGACCTGTAAGAGGAGATATAGATGTTAATGAGGGGTAGAATCTGACCAGCATGGGTATGACCTGTAAGAGGAGATATAGATGTTAATGAGGGGTAGAATCTGACCAGCATGGGTATGACCTGTAAGAGGAGATATAAATGTTAATGAGGGGTAGAATCTGACCAGCATGGGTATGACCTGTAAGAGGAGATATAGATGTTAATGAGGGGTAGAATCTGACCAGCATGGGTATGACCTGTAAGAGGAGATATAAATGTTAATGAGGCGTAGAATCTGACCAGCATGGGTATGACCTGTAAGAGGAGATATAGATGTTAATGAGGGGTAGAATCTGACCAGCATGGGTATGACCTGTAAGAGGAGATATAGGTGAATCAATCCTTAGTCTGTAATATGCTAACTAGTATTCACTTCATAACTTGTGATTATTGAAGCAAGACTCAAGTACACTGGGGGTGCAATATTTCAAAATGATTTACCCCAAACAATTTTGGAACTGGAACGTGAGTGAAATGAAGAACCAATGAGAGATCCTAGATTACACAACAAGCTGGATATAATTTCTGTCTTTATCCAGATCACAATTGTTTTCTCTTTGAAGCGTGATCCAGTTTTTGTTAAGGAAAGCAAGTAGGTAAAATCTATCTGATTTCCTGAAGTATTCTACTTGGATTCCCACTAAATGAAAATCTATCAAAGTATTATCAGATTCATCCTCACTGTTTCTGGGGTTCATTAAACTTATCTATATGTATTCTCAAATTCTACTAGTTCTTATCAGAAGTTAGACTAAAAGATTCATCGTGGGCACTTCATATCATGTTGTCACCTGTAAATGACAAGGAGAGTTCACAACAATGGGTCTTTCAGTCTATTTAGAAATATGTGTATACTCACCAGATAAAACTACACTGATGTTATGGTCTGAATTTAGTGCAATTTTAGCAGCTTTAGGTTGATGTGCAAGGAGTATAACGGCACGGTCTTTATCAGTATCTGCTAGGGCTTCATCTAGTCTCATACCATGACCAGTATAACTGTGAAATAATTACAGAGAATGACATCACTGGACAGATTGTTTTCAACAACACAGCAATGTACATATCATTTCCTTTGTGGAGTCGTGATGGGTGAATGGTTAGCGTGACCGGCTTGGAATCTACAGGTTGCAGGTTCGAGCCCTGTTGCTGCCTGCTGTTTGTTTCTGAGTGGCTAAAGTCCTTGGGCAAGATTTGAACCACAATTGTGCCTCAGTCAACCCAGCTGTATAATTGGGGATCTGGTAGGATGTAGGCTGCAATGTGAAGGCTTTAATCCTATGCGCTTAAATGGCTGCAATGGATTGTATGCTCCCCGGGGAGTTGAGGAAGACTAAAGGGCCGTTGTGCCGTTCTGATCCAAGCCAGGGGTAATAATTGTAAAGTGCTTTGAGCATGGCGTGGGAAAGTGCTGTATAAGAACACAACATTATTATTATTATATCATAATTACTTTTCTGATCTGGCCTTACAGGACACAGTTTTTTTTTAATTTAGTCAGAGTCAATTGTTATAGGGTTGATCAGGTTGTGAGAAACAGAAAACTAAAGATTATCCTTACCTGATTCTCTCTGCATGGAGATCATCAGTTCCTGCCAGGTAAAACCAATCATTTGGATTCTCTTTATTGACAATCTTTACATTTTGATTGTGAAGACTATCCACACCAAGTGTTTTCAGATGTACAAACCACTTATCCACATTACCAGTATAGTATTCATGATTTCCTACATCAAATAAAAACTCTAAGTAAGCAATTGTGAGACATGATAGTTGATTAGCTTTAGGAGATGTGGCTTGAGCTCTCATTCTCTGTACACTGCTGATTTGCTTCTCATTACTGCCATTTCTATCTGATCGGAATGATTTCAACTGCTGTTTTCAATCAACTTGAATGAATCAATAGGGATCCAGTTGGAGAGAGGTTGCTATGTGAATCAGAAAGAATTAACTGTATTTACTTAGTGGCTAGTGAACTGTATGCACCACGTGAAGTTGTGGATGTTTGAAGAGTTTTGCCATTATAGATTACAGGTATGTAACTGAGTTACATATAGTGTATAGTGTACATGTAACTTATAATGGCAACACCCTTCAAACATAACTATGTATCTACAATTTTAGTCTGATGTCTTTTTGAAACAACTAATTTGCTGATCAGTAAAAAAAAGTTCAATATTTGCAGCCTTTCACATCATAACTACAGCATCTTTCCAAAAACTTCATCACTAAAACATGATAAATATTAATAATCTAGGCTACCTGAGTTTGTAATATTTGTAAAATCAGATTTACATGTCAGCATTAAGTGTTAAAAGTTATTCTTATGGAGCATCACTTTTTTATTGGCTAAAATCATTAAAATCCAGCTGAAGTTAAAATCCGGCTGAAGTGTTCAAAAGAGAGTTCTTTATATTCTTCAACCAATAAATCTTTCCTTCAACAATATTAACATGGCTATTTCATGAAGGTGCTTGCATCTTCAACCTTTCATCATAGAACTTACCAGTGATGAAGTACACTCCATATTTCGCCTTGAGTTCACTAAGGGGTTCTACGGCACCCCTAAGTTTTTCAACAGTTGCATCTACCAAATCTCCTGTTATTACGATGAGATCTTGAATAAAGGAAAAATGAAATAAACATAAGCAATGAAATAGAGATTACAGATAGTTTCTCAGTAAAAAAGAGAAGATAAAAGTGAGATGATTTTCATTATGTTCAAGGGAAATTTACTTATAATGCAAGTATTGGAAGTTCAATAATTTACTAATTGGATGTTTGGTTCAATGAAGAAATGAATGAACAGTTAAAAAAAATTTAAAAATGGACAAAGAATGAGGAACATGAACAGAAGAAAACTGTGAGTGGGTTGGTGAATGGGTTGGGGGGATGAATGGATTGATAGATGGATGAATGAATGAATGAATGAATGAATGAATGATGAATTGAATGAATGAATGAATGAATGAATGAATGAATGAATGAATGAATGGATGAATGAATGAATGAATGAATTGCAATATACAAACTAACATAAGCACCTGCTTGCCAATCACTTGCTATGTCCACTGCTTTCTTCATGTGTGATCTACCAACAGTAGGACCTAGATGAATATCTGATAACTGTGCTATCTTCAACCCATCCATGGACTTGGGTAATCGATAGACTGGGATTTCCACATGTTTTGCCCAGGGACCTTCATGTGCTGTATTGATGCCTACTAAGGCCAACACAGTTACTAGAGATGTCACTAATATTACTTTCATATAAGGATTGACTCTAAATCTTATTGACTGGTTACGCCAGATACGCTTCTGGATAAAAGCTATGCCGGTTTCCATGACAACAACAGGTATTAAAATGCTTACTAAAATGATGAACGTTCCTAGGCAACAAAAACTGATCATAACAATCCAGTGAGGTTCATCCTGAACAATAGTCATACCCAGTATATAACTAAGCTGTGTTAAAATAAGAAACAGTAAAACGAATGCACGCCACAGTTGAAACGTAAACGCGGCTTCCAATGACATTCGACTTCCCCCTGAACCTCGGCCATTATTTCGACTTGTTGATTCATCTTCATGTGACAGTCGAGACACTAACTGCTTCCATATAAAGTTTCCACCCACAAGTATGAGTGTTTGAACGATTACAACAAACTGTAACCTAAGGATCTTCGTTCGGTGTTCACGTTCCATATATCTAGAAGATATTGATGATATCAGTACAAATATCACCACAACACCGAAAAGTGACAACCATTTCAAGGGCGCAGCCATGTTTGTTTGATTACAATGTGTGCTGGGAATATCCGGGTCAAAAGTCATATTTTGACATCAGCAGCTGATGCGCACGTACGTAACCTCCTGTGTTTGTTTTGCTCATGTTCATATTACATTGTAAGTGACTGGAAGACGGACTACGCCACAAATCTGTACGACTGCCAGACTATCACGCAGTTGGAATCAAAACGATAAATGTGGTAAGTTACACACAATGGTGTCACAACAACAGATTCTGCCGTGAAAGGTTAGAACTTAGATTATTTTATCTCAACATTGGTCATGACAGGGTCATGATATCAATCATTCTGACCAAAAACCTGCCTGCTCTTTCTGTATTCTTCTAGCATGTCTGGTTATTACATGCACGTGTGAAAAGTAAGGAAATTTCTCTGAATTATTGTCTAGATCTTAACTTTTCCTTCTCCTGTAAATCATGGAAATGTCCTCCTTTCTCAAGTTCTGCACGTGACACCGTTATATGGTAATCACATGTAAACAAATTACGTCATAGGTAAACAAATATGAGTCATACAGATACCACTTGTACCTTTCCATTCCATTCACAACACCCAACAATGCTGCATGCTGTTGTGTTTGTGTGTATAGATATATTGAAAGGTCACAGGTTAGCCCAACAGCCTTACCAAATAAGGACAAAATGTCTGCGACCAATAAATCTCTAGATAACACAAGTTATTGGGACAGTTGCTGATACAGTACTAGAGGTACACAGTGTCAATTTGAATGAGAAATGGCTCTAAAGATCAGTTGCTTGGTTGTCATTTAACAGTAGATTTTACAACAAAAATGTCAAATTCCAAACAGAATTGTGTGTGATTCCAAAGGTGAAAGCCTTGATTTTGTGAGTAGACAAACCTCTGGACTAAGCTAAGTAAGAAATGTGACATATGGCATGCAGTTGAAGATTTTGTACAGGATTTGTAGATTTACATAGAAATACCAAATTAAAAATGTAAAGACTTTCATAAAGTAAAAAAGTTATACTATAAAAATATTTTATGATAAATCCCCCATTGTTACCTAATTAAGTATATGTTGTCTTTTTTTACAGAAGAATCACGCTGAAGTTCCTTCAAAAATAACCAACTATGGATTCTTTCAGTTGGAGCTGTCTTCCAGATCACATCATCATACACATATTTTCATTTCTTCCATTACAAGAAAGATGGCAGACAGCACTTGTATGTAAATCATGGAGTGAATGTTTTGATCACCCTTCCCTGTGGCGGTATTTCAAGTTTATTTTCAAAGAAGATGAAGATACCAAAAAATTGAAGTGTTTGGAAAAGTATGGAAATGTCTTAAAACATGTTGAAATTCAAGTTGATCAAAAACAGAAGATAAATCGAGACAATGCCTGCACCATAATATCTGGGCTATCCAGGTGTCAGGAAAGGAAAGTCCAAAATTTCACCCTTAATTTCATCGGTGAGAATCCATTATTCTTTAAAGGTGGTGACATTATTAACGCATTGGCTGAATTGTTTGGTCCCCCAAGTCTTGATAGCAACATTGTATTTACGCTGAAAGAAGTGGATTTGAGTCGTATGTCTGTTGTGTACAGCAACATTTTGTTCAACCTACTTGCTGAGAATCACCCAACCCTTGAAAAGCTGAATATTCTGAACACTTCACTAAACTGCAATACCTGTTCTGTCACTCCATACTGCATTCTGAAAGTTGTGAAAAGGTGCCAGAAATTACGAGAGCTTGCCTGCTTCTACTGTAGTATTTCAGAAGATGTTCTGTTGGCATTGGCGGAAGAAGACCGAGCTCCATTCAAGAAGCTGTCAATTGTTTGCCGACGAGAAGAGAAGTATGGTAAAGATATTCCTGAGTCAGCCTGGGAGAAGCTAGTCAAGAAACACCCTGATATGAGAGTCTGTTTGGGATTTGATCATACATGTCCACTGCATAAAATCTCAAGCATACTACAGCCTTCAATACCTGTGGTTGTACTGTGTTTGGATACATATACATATCTTGGTCAAGAAGTCCAAATGGCATCTGCATATTATGGTCAGACCCTAGAGAAGTTGGTACTGCATTGCAAGGTGACTCCTGATCTGCAGAGAGCTCTACTGTCTGTTGCAGAAAATGCTCCAAATCTGAAGTCTCTCCACTGTTACAGTGTTCTGGATCAAGAAACCATTGACGGCATCCTACTGCGATGTCCACAATTAGAAAGCTATACTCTGAAGACAGAACTGGAGAATCATCCATGGATGCCAACACTGGTTGGACGAGAAGTCACCACAAATATGAATCTCCGATTAATTAAACAATAAATCACAAACATCAGTATTGTGAGAGTAACATTGAAGGGGGATAACATTTCTCCTCTAATCTTGCATCACTTTAGAATCACCTTATTGTATTTTTATGTAGGGTCAATCTACAAATGATGCAAGGGGGGTGGGGGTTTAAGCTTCTTCAAAACAAAATGAAGAGGATGTAAAACAAAGGAGTTCCTTTTCATTGGTTGCAAAAATCATATGCCTGAGGTGCTGATACACTAATATAATAGTGAATTTTATTCTTGAACTAAGGTTCACTGTGTATTGGAGACTGGAAATCTTATATGTACGTCTGTACCAACTTAAATTTATATCTACTACAGCAGATTTTCAAACCCTCTAAAAAAATCAGTTTTGTAAACCGGTCATTCTGTATCCCTCTGAATCTTATCTATACCGTGTTGTTTGATAATGATCATATATGGATATGGCAGTATCACTTTGACCATATATGGATATGATAGTCACTTTTACAGTCATCACTAAGACCATATATGGATATGATGTGATATTCACTTCTAGTCATCACTGACCATATATGGATGTGATCGTCACTCCTACAGTCATCACTATGACCATATATGGATATGATATGATATTCACTTCTAGTCATCACTATGACCATATACGGATATGATCGTCACTCCTAGTCATCAATATGACCATATATGGATATGATCGTCACTCCTACAGTCATCACTATGACCATATATGGATGTGTTGATCTTGTATGCAATGATGATTTTTGAATTTAGAGTTACTTAGTCTGATTTTTGCTTAGAAGGAAAACCATGTTATCAAATTTACAGAGATGCATGTTTCACAAAATGTACACTTGTACATGAGTATGTATCTTATATAAATTATAATGTACTCAATAATTAGTATGCATGGAAGTGATCAATGTCAAACTCCGCATCTAAAAAAAAAATCCACCAGTACTCATTAACAAACTAGATTCTCATATTTAAGGGTATGATATTTTAATGAATATGCCAAATACTTTTGAATATGCATTATTTCAAACATAAATCATTATGTATTTTTTTTGAATATGGTAAAGTTAAACATAATCATTTTTTCAGTACATCACAATCATGAACTTTTGTATATTACAGAAAGGTATTTACTCTAAATGTTACAAAATGTTTTTAATAATTTACGGATTGTATTACTTTATCATTATTTAGAGTTTGGTATATCCCTACATAGAAAGAGTATATATAATATCATTTGAACTGACATGATATCATCTATGATATGATATGATATGATATGATATGATATGATATGATATGATATGATATGATATGATATGATATGATATGATATGATATGATATATGATATGATATGATATGATATATGATATAATATAATATATGATATGATATATGATATGATATGATATATGATATGATATGATATGGTATGATATGATATATGATATGATATGATATGATATGATATATATTATATGATATATGATATGATATATGATATGATATGATATGATATGATATATGATATGATATATGATATGGTATTATATGATATATGATGACATGATATAAGATATGATATGATATGATATGACATGATATAGGATATATGATATATGATATGATATGATGTGATATATCATCTATGCTATGCTATGACATGACATGACATGACATGACATGACATGATATTACATGACATGACATGACATGACATGACATGATGAACTTTCACAAGTATACAACTGCAGAGTACACTGCAAGCACTCGTGCAGATACCCTGAGTACACCACCCTTGCACTCAATTGTCTTGGGGTTCTGTCATATAATATCATCTGGCAGGTAAAATCTTGATATAAAAGCAGAATGATTGCAATGAATGTAAATACATAATTTATGTAAATCCTACTCAACATGCATGATAAAATTTTTGATTGTCATGAATTATTAATTGTAATAATTTGTATTATTATACACTTAACCTGGACATTTGCATTTTTTGGATATTATGATTATGATGCTAATTTACTCATTTATTATACACACCAGTAGTGTTGGTATGGTTTAATGAGATTAGATTTTATAGATAATATATAAGATAATATTACATATATCCTATTTTGCATGTTAATGAATTGTAACATCTTTTTATATATCTTTAACTATTGGACTTGGAACAGAATAGTGTATGTGTTTGGTTTGTAATAGCTGAGCAATCAGTGATTTAGTATTTACTATGGTTGTCATGGCAAACTGCATGGCATGACAGGGAAGGAAGCCTCAAAGGCTTAGATAACTGAGGTTTATTAGTGGTCAGTCTGAAATGTATAGGGATGGGTTATAGGGTGGGGGGGAATTCCAGAAATTCTCAACTAGTCAAAAATTTATTATGTGTTTACTTCCAGGACCTCATTTTAGACCAAACAAAATAACAAATTGTGTAAAGTGGACCCCATTTTAGACTACTTATCTCTAAAAATACAGTACCCATTTTAGACCAAAGGGCAAAAAAAAACAAAGGGCAGCACATATATGTATACCCAATAGGCAGGAGTACCCCCACTCCCTGGGTGAATGACAGATAGACAAAAGGGGAGTGTTATATCATCTGTTAACAAAAGTGTCATTTGATATATGTGTACACATAGACCCTACACAACTGAGTGTATGGTCTACGGTGTATTAATCTTAAGACACAATATTATATCTCATTATTTACAAAGTGTTGCCTTCTGTGGATCTTTCATATGAACATAACTAACATTTATTCAGATAGATTTTATATTGTGAAAAATAATAAGTGATACTGTAAGAATTTTCAGAAATCATTCAATTGATGGATTGACGACAACACATGTATTTGTTGTACTTGTTGTATATTGGTATGTTTGAAAGATCCAAACCAAGACGTCAGCAGTATAAATCAATGAACATGCAGTCACTCTAGATAATAAACTTTTATTTATACTTGATAGTATGTAAGCGCTTGTCTCTCGAGGTCCAGTGAGGGCCAACCCTCATGATTCAGTGTTAATGCAGGAGGAAACTATCCTGCTTGAGGAAAAACGTAAGTTTGGTAGAATCAAACAGAATGACACTCTTTTTACTTACAATGTGGCAAATTTAATCAAACCCAGACTAGGCAACAAACCCTGGCTGCAGTGGTACAAGGGATGTTGTTTAACCACTCGACCACTTACAGCCCTGAAATGACTGATTTGTCAACTTTAACTGTTAAAAGTTTGATGATACTGAGCTATTAAAATAATATTGTTTGCATCCAGTAACTTTACAACTCAGGTACAACTTACAAGGTACAGCATTGCTTTGATGGTGCTAAGGCAAAAAACAAAATTGTGTTTTTGATAACCTGACCGACCCTAAACATTTTTAAAACATTTCAAACAAAAAAGATAAGAAATTCTTTGACTTCTTGACCTTCATGCACATCTGTTTCCTTTCCCCAGTGATGCCTATACATATTTCATCAAAATAAATAAAATAAAGTAACATCCCACCCTACCTAACCTATTCTCTGAGGCCATGTTATCGGAAACACACAATTATTTTTTCACCGCCTAAACACACTTACTTTGTGTCACTCAACAATAAGGGTGATAGTCATTTAGTATTTTCAGTAAACTTTAACCTCAGTATAACAAACTCATTGCATGGGAGACATGAACACAGTTGTTGTAATGAAGTGTTTTATAGTGAAGCATGTACTATTGGATATATATAAGTTTTAGGACATAAAACAGATAGTATATATAGAGAGAGTCAGACATGGAATGACTTTAGTCACAGAATTGTACATACCATTGAACCCTCAAATCCAGACAGTTGATCATCAGTAAACACTTGCCAGTTGCTGTTATCTAGAAAAGTGCCCCACACAGTCAATTTATAGAATCTGTTATTTAACTGATCGATGTTCAGCTACCTGGATTTTAGTGTTCAGTGGTGTGTTTAAGTGCCATGTGATGGCTGTCATTCCATGCTTCACTCCTTTCTCTATAGTGCCCATGTAAAAGAAAGATCTTTGACAGGGGTACTATAGAGAGAGGAGTGAATGTCTAGAATCTAGCCAAACAATGATTTGTTTCTACTTAACTCACCTCCATTGTATTAAATTGCATTTCATCAATTATTTGTTACTATGGATGTCTTTGTCATCATAGTATTTATAACCCACTGAATGAAAGTTACTAAGGACAAGCAGTTGATGTGTAATATGGTTAAAGTTAATCATTTTGTTAAAATGTCTGGCATTATGTCATTTACATAATATGCAAATAAGTCAACAGGATTGTGAAAGATGTGATGTAGATTTTCTTTCATTTACTGAGTACTAGTACTTCTTTTTGACAGTAAATGTTGACTTTGATGTAGAAATTTTTATTGTGAAGCCTGTTTAATGTAACAATATCATGTAATCCTTGTCAGCAACAAAATAAACTAGTGGTTTAAGCCTACACTGATTGTGTGTGTTTCTGTACTTATTTCTTGTATGTGAAAATACAGAAATTTGATTTTCATCAAGTTTGTTTTTTGTGAAAATGTTTCACTTGTGTGTCAGAATTGTTGTGCTAATTGATAAATGTTTTAGAGGTTTTTTCAAGTTACTGAGTCTAAAATGAACTTGGTAGATTCTAAAAATTTACAGAAAAATGAAAATATTTTGAAACAATGTTGGTGGGAACATTTTTGTTATGCAAAAGGACCAGATATCCTGCACTAAAGTGATATTAATTTACAAGCAAGGGTTACTACTATTGATTGAATTTAAAATCAAGTTGATAGATACTAAACATTTACAGAAAGGTGAAACATATCGTGCAAAGAGCTACGTCACAGTGTAGTGACTAGATTCCTTGTAAAATAGACTCTTTATACTAATTTAATAGAAAGTTAGGATATTTCTATGATCTGAATTTAAACTGCAGTTCGAATATGTACTAAAAACTAACTAAAAGATAAAGTGCTCCTGATCAGCATTCAAAGTACTTTCAAGGGGCATAAGCTGAGTTTACATGTTTTTGGGGTAATTGTCACAGAGTAAAAGGTATGAAGTATAACCCAAACATGACACTATTGGCAGAACTCTAGACCTAACCTAACAGTTATAGCTTATTGTATGAATAAGTCAATGACACGATTGAGTGTACCTCTACAAAAAATGTTAAGGAAAACCCAATTAAATATGCCATCAACTGTATTAACAATATAGAGCAAGGAGGGTTCTGTTCATAGACAAAGTCATCAATGTGTAAATGGCCACTTGAGGGCGCTATTCACTTGAAGGGTGAGTTTTTCAGCAACTTCTATTTATTTATTTGTCGATCTGTCTGTCTGTCTGTTTTTCTATCTATCTATCTATCTATCTATCTATCTATCTATCTATCTATCTATCTGCCTATCTATCTATGTCTGTTTTTCTATCTATCTGTCTATATATTTGTTTATAGATTTAATATTATTTATTTTTTCATTCAGCTATTTTAATTGTCAGCTATGTAACATTGTCATACTACAGAAGATTTAAAAAATTATATAAAAATTAAAGGAATCATATCAATGCTTGGCTATGTCCATCATTTTTAAAAATAGCCTGGTAATCTTTCTCACCTGAAATACTCTAGGCAATACATAGCATATTCTGTTGACTGTATGCATACTAGAATTGTCAGTATATATAGTTGTAAAAGAGATCTTATAAAAGAAGTGTGGCTACGATTTATACTTTACTTGGCCCTTAAATTCATATTTTTGAAATAGTACTATACTAAAATTGGTACTTCGATGGATAAGGAAGCAGGCCCATTGCCCCCCCCCCCGTCCTTTTGCCCCCCCCCCCCTGCCTTTTTCCCCCTTGTCATTTTGCCCCTCTACCTTTTGCCCCACCCACCCCTCAGCTGAATCGAAAGTACTGTTAGTAACTTGAAGTTTAGTTTTACTTGATATATTATAACAATTTCGCAATTATGTCGCTATTCATTCTTAAAACTTTAACACATAAATAATAAATCTTGAAGCTGACAAAATAAAGTTAATGAACGTGAATAATATTTTTTTTAAACATGTAAATGATAAGTCACAGAATTCTTTTATTGTTACAAAGACTTAAAAAGGTTGACATGAAAACAGTAAATGACTCATTGCTGTTTGTTCCACGGAAATGTTGTGTTCGATGTCATGGATACTTTACCGCAAATCGTGTAAAAGAAGAGTGCTAATTTGGGGTGTCATTACATGAAGGAAGTGATGTCTTCACAAATAAAGAGAATAACAAAAATCAATCTGTCCCTTGGCCCTTGGCTAAAGGAACCTTCCTTTAAAACGAAGAGGCATTCTATCTAATCGGTTTTCTTTGATGAGAGTATCATTTTAACTTTATCAGCATGAAAAGTGACAAGTCGGCAATTACAATGAGCTCTCTTATACTTAGCAATGCGAACCGCCATGGCATAGGTGTTATTTAATTCGGAGTAAAAATGACGACATCTTTTTAGCCAACAATTTACACTTAAGAATGTTCACCAACTGACAGACAATTTTTGAAGTTCGGCACTATTACAGTACTAGATTCAATAACCTCAACAATGGGATAACAGGCCGGGGGGGGGGGGGCAACGGGCATGTAATCTATTAACATTATTACTGTGAGCTATACAGTATAAAGTATAAATTATAGTGCCGTTTGACAAAATTACCTTCCTTGATTTCCGAAAGTCCCCCCCCCCCCCGAAAATGTGCCAAACATAAGTGCACATTACGCCTACAATACAACGTGAGACAGCGAGTACGTGATTTATAGAATTCGATGTAATTTTTGTGTTGTTGTTTACCGTGCGTGGTTGTTCATAGACCCTCCATCAATGTTGGCGGAGGGTCTATGGGTTATCTTAGACTAATAGATTATTGACTCAGTGAATAAAGACACCTTGTTCGTTTGGGTTCTTCCAGGCTTGTAACAAAATAATCCACTTTGGAAATATTTGTCTCTAACCATATACTACTGTGACATCAGTTATCTAGACTGTAACATTGGGGGATTATCATCCGGGGTAAAAGATGTAATTGAAATATAATCCCACCATGATACGGTGCCTACAGTTACATGTCATACCGAACTTTGTCACCTAAACAGCGAATGAATTGTTATTGCAACATTTGTATTTTACATCATGTGTACTCAGGGCTGGGGCTGGGAAGGGTACGTCTAAACGTATGGAATATATTAGATGATTTATTAATACAAAATACTTCGCATATATAATTTCATTTACGCCTCCGATTCGAATAAATAACGATTTGAATAAAACAGAATCACTCCCCCCCCTCTCTCTCTCTCTCTCTCTCTCTCTCTCTCTCTCTCTCTCTCTCTCTCTCTCTCTCTCTCTCTCTCTCTCTCTCTCTCTCTCTCTCTCTCTCTCTCGATATAAAGTTAAGTGGTGGCGTCGAACGCAAGGCAATCTAAATTAATAAAATAATTAATTAAATGACTAAACAACGAACTCCATGCATGAAAAGTAATTGGCAATTAATTAATTGGTGGATATAATGTCATCTACACTATTGATTTATCAACGATTACAGTTACTGAGCAAACATTTTGTAGGATTGGATGTCTTCATTTATAGAATATCGTCAACTAACGCCTCCCCACTCTCATTTCTTTCTTAATCTTCCACTTTTTTTTCTTTTAAAAAAATGTATAATAATACTTTTATGGTTTATTTGACAGGAAAAAATAGTTCACCCTTCAAGTTCAATGTTACGTGTTGTCTTGCTGTTAAATATTTAATACGAACGGGTAATCCCAAATAAAATGAACATGCATATGACACCCAGAATATAACAAACCCGTTAGCAGAATGATAGCGAAAAGGTGAAATTCGAAGGGCGCCCCCCGGCCCCGGAGATGTTGACGGTACATATATAACAGAGGGGGAACACAGTCAGTTCGTCCCGATTTATATTTATCACATGGTGTAATGTAATGATTCGTACTGTCATCGTATATGGTTATTGTATTGCGTATGTTTTGTAATCCGTTGAACTTCCATACAAGATCTCATTTGTGAGTTCGATTGACTTTTATGTTCACGCCTGCGTTCAACCTATGCAAAATCCCCCTACATGATAAATGGAGTAGTCCGCTACCTGTTCAGTCACTGTATACATTCAGTGGTCGGTCGGCAAACATGGCGTTTGGGATTCGCCCTAAATGACAAGATTTTGTTCCTGTTATGTTTTGAATCTTGCGTAATCTTCATAGCTTTGGTCTTTCAGTATGCTTTGAATGTGTTTCCATTCAACAACATCCTTGTAAATTGGTATACGTTTAAGACGTCTCAATTGTGGACGTCGTTGTCAAAACTGCTGTGTATCTCCGTGGATATTGTACGTGTGACCGTGTGTAACTTGTAAGTTAGGAACTGGACATTCGATCACCGTACCAACTATCTCGTCGTTGCTTGTTCAGGTAAATTTTAAAGTTATGTTGTCTAAGTATTTATATATTCAACGTCCATAACTTGTAACTGTAAGCCCATTGCTCAATACAAATTGGTAGTGCGTAGAGATGATACCAATTTGGCGTTGTTTTGGACTTATATAAAAGGCTTTTTATAGGAACATAATACAAAGGTGGTCTGAAGGCCCAGGGAACAACACACTACCAGTGTCATTACAGTTATATACATTTGTTTGCAAGAGCCATATCGCACACTCGCTGGATAACGTGTACAAACAGATAAGTCCAAAGACTAAAAACCCAGGGTTTATTAAAGTAAACACTTAGTTGTTCATCATCGTACCGAAACATTTGAAGTTCTCTACGTCTTGAGCAAGTAAGATTATGAGGGTGGGGCCTAGCGATCAGTCAACGGATGTTAGGCGAGGTTACAAGAGTCGTACTTGCAGAAAGTGAAAGTCGTATAAAACACCCATTCACATGTAAAAACAACCCATTTATATTTTGATCACGAAAAAATCGCATTTGAAATAAATTGAAAAAGATACTAATTACTAATAGTCGAGTTGAATTTACTAAAGATCCAATGCCCCCAGGGAGTGTGCACAACTTTGGTGCTATACAAATTCATTTTTCACTCTATAGAGTTGGGATATCAAAATTCAACTAACCTTAAAATATGTATACAAAGGTGCATGATATGAAGTAGAATGTATAAGGAAAATGTTTCAATAAGCTTTTAATACTTATTGGTAAAACCAATTTAATTATCCTATATACTTATATAATACTATATAAATGCAAGGTTTCAATTAGCCCTGCTTACAGGCGATGCACAAGTCTATATTGCTGACTTGACTCTAAGGAGGGACAATTGTCAGAATCGAGTTCCGAATTACTCCGTATGCAAGCAGGACTAGGTTTCAATGTATATTATGGGTTATGCTATTGATGTTGGTAAACCTCCTTGGTGGTAGTTGGTTAGGGTGGTCTCCCAGCTGTTTGACATGAATATTATAAATCACATGTGTAGATCTTTGCATTTCTGCTATGACTGCTATGAGAGAGGGGAGAAATATAATAAAGTGTATAAAATTACTGTAGTTCAGTGTAGTTGTATACTAACCACAGTGGTGCTGGATTGAGGGGTGTGCAAGAGGGGGAGGGGTAGAAATTACAAAGATTTAACAATGAGGTATCCCGAATGATCAAATATTGACTTTGACATTTTTGATAAATTGTTTAAAGTTGCATTAGCAATTATTTTTCACCATTATTCATTCAAAGGTTTACAAGAAACTGTTCCATCTTATGTTTTGATATCTGAATTTTCAGTCTCCGAATGGTGATGATAATCACTCCTGAGATCATTGAAAAATTGTGAGATGCTGCACTAGCTCCAATTGGAGCATTATTGTTTTATGAGACAACCAACCATATATTCACTGAAAATTGTGAAAATATATCGATAATTAGATATTGTACATGTTAATCAAAGATTGGTTTTATTCATAAATGGTGCAGTAACATGTAGTCTACATGTAGTTCCTATATTGTATCGTTACAATTTACACTCCACTCACACAGTATAGTCAAAGTCGTTACTCTAGAAGTCCTGAGATGCGTCAGATGCAATTTAAAATTCATCCACAGCCACCCACACAGTCATTAACATCATGTCTTTGTTAATCAATCACAAAATTCTAACAATGAAATACAAGAATATATGTTGAAATTGAGAACTGTTAGAAATCTAAAAAAATTATTCCAATTTAAATGAGAAGGTGACACCATTTGTGATGGTAATTATGCTTTGTAAGAGTATATCATAATTATAATCATGGATTACATTCTGTTTTCCAATTGTTAAAGTGGATACATCTAATTGTACTTTT